>NC_084614.1:15888489-15995989 GCF_033978795.1 Nerophis ophidion | reverse complement strand
GACAGCTAGATTTTTTGTGGACATATTCGATAAATATTGATGTTAAAGATTTCTTTTTTGGTGAAGAAATGTTTAGAATTAAGTTCATGAATCCAGATGGATCTCTATTACAATCCCCAGAGAGGGCACTTTAAGTTAATGATTATAAATCTTTATCTATAATTGAATCACTTGTTTAAGTTTTTAGTTATTTTTATATCTTTTTTTCCAAATAGTTCAACAAAGACCACTACAAATGAGCTATATTTTGCACTGTTATACAATTTAATAAATCAGAAACTGATGACATAGTGCTGTATTTTACTTCATCTCTTTTTTTCAACCAAAAATGCTTTGCTCTGATTAGGGGGTACTTGAGTTAAAAAAATGTTCACAGGGGGTACATCACTGAAAAAAGGTTGAGAACCACTGCGATATGATATAGCCAAAATGGCAGGTGTATCTAATGACATGCGGGGTCATCAACAACTGTCCAAAGGTCAGGACTGTTCTTAGTTGTAAAATAGGGTGCATATTGTAACAAACATTATTAATTGATACATTTATATGCTAACATTATTTTGAATGGGGCCGGATGCAAATCGCCAGCTGGCCGGATGTGTCCGTCAGGCCGCCAGTTGATGCTGACTCATCTCTGCCAAAAACTTCTTCCTGCCTTGAATGAAGGACTTTATTTTTATATTGACAGGATGAGGGTTTAAAGGCAGAAGGGGACTCTGGTGGGGCGCCGTCAGTCAAGTATGGGAAGAGGTTTGGGAAGTCCCCCATCCTCAGAATAGAACGGACACCTCCATGACTGTGGCATGCGTGCAGAACAAGGAGCCTCGTCATCCCCTCGGGCCTGAAATAACAGCTGCCACAAAGCACTTGTAGTCCTTTGCCATTTCTTCAGCTAAGGCGAGTTGACGAGCTGGCAAACATAGGGAGGTGTCTGTCCTCGTCTCCTGGTCCTATCAATCACATGGTGAGCCGCAATGAAAGAAATGTGTCCACACCCTTGCCGAATAACAAGTACACTCTGGCACACCCAGCGGAAGGGGAGGGGGTGGTCTACTTGGGGTGTGGTCAGTATGCCTGGAAGCACAAACATTTGGGGAGACGGACAGGTGCACAACGAGGACGCCAACAACTGGACGCCGCCTCCGTACCATCAGTCAGTTGTTGGCACTCTTATAACCCATAAATACTTTTCAATCAAGGGCGTGGTGTGCCATGTGCCCAGTGGTGTCTACACACTGCACACCTGTTTGGACACTCCCAACCATGTCAAATTTTGGTTTGCTGTTGGGACGATTTCAACCACTCTTGGAAGAAAGTCCAATAAAGTATTCACACTGTGTTTCTCCCAGATTCAATTCCAAAACAATTTCCAAAAAATGGCTCAAATCAGCTTTTCCCAGTACAGTACGCCCGCCACAAATACATTTAGTCCGGGCCTGGGCCGATAAAATAATATCGATACATATTGAGATAGACATGTGTAGAGGGGGCGTGGCCTGCGGACCTGCAGCGGAAGGGCGTGTGCCAGGACCGGCCTCAAAGTCAGCCCCAGGTGCGTAGATACAGGGAGGAGGTGAAACATCTGGTTGACTGGTGCAGAACCAACAACCTCAACGTCGACAAAACCAAGGAGATCATCGTTGACTTCAGGAAGCACCAGTCTAGCCACGCTCCACTCTTCATCAACGGCACAGCGGTGGAGATGGTAAGCAGCACCAAGTTCCTGGGGGTGCAGATCACTGACAATGAAACCTGGTCCCTACACACCGGAGCTCTTGTAAAAAGAGCTCAGCAGCGCATGCACTTTTTGCGTTGGATGAAAAGAGCACACCACATTCTACAGAGGCACTATAGAGAGCCTACTGACCAACAGCATCTCTGTTTGGACTGGAGCCTACAATGCCTCAGACTGGAAGTCTCTCCAGAGAGTGGTGAGGACGGCGGAAAAGATTATCAGGACTCCTTTTCCTCCTATCCAGCAGATCGCAAAAAGCCGCTGCCTGACCAGGGCTCAGAAAATCTGCAAAAACTCTTCCCACCCCCACCAAGAACTGTTTTCACTGCTGGACTCTAGGAAGAGGTTCTGCAGCCTCCGAAGCAGAACCTCCAGGTTCTGTGACAGCTTCTTCCCTCAGGCTGTAAGACTCTTGAACGCATCATAACTATTCCCTAAATTTCCCCCCAAAATGGATTAACTCGCTGGAAGAAAAAGACAATATAACATGCATCCATAAACGTGGATGCATATAAAACAGTGCAATATATTCATCTGTACAGTAATATATTTATTTATATCTGCACCTTATTGCTTTTTTTTTTTAATCCTGCACTACCATGAGCTAATGCAACAAAATGTTGTTCTTATTTGTACTGTAAAGTTCAAATTTGAATGACAATAAAAAGGAAGTCTAAGTCGAAGTCTAAGATGGCCCAGGTGATTGTTTGATTAAACAGACCAAATTAAATGTCCTCCAGTGATAATGGTACTTGTAAGAAACAGTTTCTGCCATGTGTCATCAACACGCATTATCACGACATGACGACCGTATTAAAAGCTCTATTGTTGGCCAAATGTATTGAAATGTATTTTTAAACATTTTATAATTTGTATCGTTAATGTCGCACAACCCAAACGTGACATCACGTTGCAGATTTTTAGATTGGGTTAGATGTAAATGATATAAAACACAATTTAGTTACCAACTCAGTGGCCTAGTGGTTAGAGTGTCGGCCCTGAGATCGGTAGGTTGTGAGTTCAAACCCTGGCCGAGTCATACCAAAGAGTATAAAAATGGGACCCATTACCTCCCTACTTGGCACTCAGCATTAAGGGTTGGAATTGGGGGTAAAATCAACAAAAATGACTCCCGGGCGCGGCACCGCTGCTGCCCACTGCTCCCCTCACCTCCCAGGGGCTGAACAAGGGGATGGGTCAAATTTCACCACACAGTGTGTGTGTGACAATCATTGGTACGTTAACTTAACTTTAAAGCACAAACGAAAAAACCGGAACAATATAATTTTCAATGCCAACAAAGCAAGGATGCCGGATAGAAAACACTCAAAAGTAAGGCTGCACATTTTCAAAATGTGGTACCTAATTGCTCATTTGCATGCAACTGATTAACATTAGCAATTCTACCTGGCCATTCCAACGCCTTCAAGTTTGATCATGAAAACTGCAACCAAGATGCATGTTACATTGAAACAGCTGATGTGTAAGAAGTACAACACTCAGAGTAAAAACCCTTCGTAGGACTCAACAAAAGAAAACACTTCAACTTGATGGCAAAGGCTATTTTCATAAATAAATGCAAATTGATACTCCGAGGTGTGAGAAAACAAGATATAACAATTGGACCGCACAATTATTGTCAGACGTACAACTTATTCCGTTATTCACACTGGTAATAAAAATGAAAACATTTGAGACCTTTGCAATCTTCCCAGAACAAAGAAAATGAGAGACAGTCACCGTTTTGTACACCTTCTTACAAACCCTGTTTCCATATGAGTTGGGAAATTGTGTAAGATGTAAATATAAACGGAATACAATGATTTGCAAATCCTTTTCAACCCATATTCAGTTGAATGCACTACAAAGACAAGATATTTGATGTTTAAACTCAAACTTTTTTTTTTTTTGCAAATAATAATTAACTTGGAATTTCATGGCTGCAACACGTTCCAAAGTAGTTGGGAAAGGGCATGTTCACCACTGTGTTACATCACCTTTTCTTTTAACAACACTCAATAAACATTTGGGTACTGAGGAAACTAATTGTTGAAGCTTTGAAAGTGCAATCTTTCCCATTCTTGTTCAATGTAGAGCTTCAGTCATTCAACAGTCCGAGGTCTCCGCTGTCGTATTTTATGCTACATAATGCGCCACACATTTTGGATGGGAGACAGGTCTGGACTGCAGGCGGGCCAGGAAAGTACCCGCACCCTTTTTTTACAAAGCCACGCTGTTGTAACACCTGCTGAATGTGGCTTGGCATTGTCTTGCTGAAATAAGCAGGGGTGTCCATGAAAAAGACGGCGCTTAGATGGCAGCATATGTTGTTCCCAAACCTGTATGTACCTTTCAGCATTAATGGTGCCTTCACGGATGTGTACGTTACCCATCCCTTGGGCACTAATGCACCCCCATACCATCACAGATGCTGGCTTTTGAACTTTGCATCTATAACAGTCTGGATAGTTCGCTTCCCCTTTGGTGACACGATGTCCAATATTTCCAAAAACAATTTGAAATGTGGACTCGTCAGACCACAGAACACTATTCCACTTTGCATCAGTTCATCTTAGATGATCTTGGGTCAAGAAAAGCCGGCGGCGTTTCTGGATGTTGTTGATAAATGGCTTTCGCTCTGCACAGTAGAGCTTTAACTTGCACTTACAGATGTAGCGACAAACTGTATTTAGTGACAGTGGTTTTCTGAAGTGTTCCTGAGCCCATGTGGTGATATCCTTTAGAGATTGATGTCGGTTTTTGATACAGTGCCTTCTGAGGGATCGAAGGTCACGGTCATTCAATGTTGGTTTCCGGCCATGCCGCTTACGTGGAGTGATTTCTCCAGATTCTCTGAACCGTTTGATGATATTATGGACCGTAGATGTTGAAATCCCTTAATTTCTTGCAATTGCACTTTAAAAAACGTCGCTTTTAAACTTTCTGACTATTTGCTCACGCAGTTGTGGACAAAGGGGTGTACCTCGCCCCATCCTTTCTTGTGAAAGACTGAGCATTTTTTGGGAAGCTGTTTTTATACCCAATCATGGCACCCACCTGTTCCCAATTAGCCTGCACACTTGTGGGATGTTCCAAATAAGTGTTTGATGAGCATTCTTCAACTTTATCAGTATTTATTGCCGCCTTTCCCAACTTCTTTGTCATGTGTTGCTGGCATCAAATTGTAAAGTTAATGATTATTTGTACAAAAAAATTTTTTTATCAGTTTGAACATCAAATATGTTGTCTTTGTAGCATATTCAACTGAATATGGGTTGAAAAGGATTTGCAAATCATTGTATTCCATTTATATTTACATCTAACACAATTTCCCAACTCATATGGAAACGGGGTTTGTAGATACAGTACAGTCTCATTAGGATTATCTCGCATCAAAAAATATTCCCAAATATTAATGAATCTGCCCCTTTATCCAGATTTGCACCAGAATACCGAGCTCTTCCACTCACTTGGGTGTAAAAATGGTAGAAATGTAGTCAAGAGGAGACTCTCCCTGCCTCCACCAGGGGGCTGAGTTGCACGAGGATGTCAAACAGGATGCAGGGGAAGAGGGAGGAGATGTAAGGCAGAGCTTTGAAGGCGGAAGTACACTTATTTACTAGGGAATAGAGACAAATCCAAAAAAACAAGCAAGAGCTGGGACACACAGGATGAAAAGGGGAAAAAAAAGGTGATAGAAGTTGAACGACCCGGTGTCGTCTCCTCCGCGTCGGATAAAGATTTCATTCATCGGCCTCGGACAAATGCCACCACTCTGTGCCCTCCTCCATTATCCCGCCTGAGGCCTTTGTTGCCCCCCACCCCACCACCACTTTCCTATTGATGTCAGCAAAGTGAAGGGAAAAGGGCTTGGTGTGGAGCTGTGATCACAGGACCACCCTCCTCATCCAGCTTGCTAAAGGCCTCAATTGTACAGTTTGGGGTTTGTTTGCTTTCCCAGAAAAAAATGAATGTCCTAAAAACGTCTGAGCATTCTGACTGGATGTTGGCGAGCTTAATTGAGGACCATAAGGCTTGTTTTAATGTCACAGCAAAGGGGGATGTAACAATATTAAAACTCCACATCACGGTTAGGATGGATGGATAGATGATAGATAGATAGATAGATAGCTATCTAGCTAGCTAGATAGATAGATAGATAGAGTACCTTATTGATTTCTACAGGAAAATTTAAAATGATCACGGCGTTGTTGAATGTGCTCAAAAAGTACGTTCAAAAATGTTTTTTTTTTAATATAACTACAATAAACAGCCACTGTTAGAAAACCCACTATTTTGCATGTTTTGTGTTTCTTAACTTCACTTTACTTTAGTCTTTAATATTTTATCTGTTTTAATGGCTAAGCTTTTGTTGTTTTAATTATTGCTTTGTACTGTAGCAATTTAAGATGTATTTAAAGGAAAAGTGCATAACTTAAATCATTTAGTATTAGTTATTATTTCTGGTGGGCGCTGTGGCGTCCTACTCTGTTCAGCGGTCCTTGAACGCACCGTAAAAAAAAATCCTCTATCTCGTATAGGGCTGGGCGATACGGCCTTTTAATATCTCGATATTTTCAGGCCATGTCACGATACACGATATGTATAACCATATTTTGCCTGAGCCTTGAATGAACACTTGATGCATATAATCACAGCAGTATGATGATTTTATGTGTCTACATTAAAACATTTTTCTTCATACTGCATTAATATATGCTCATTTTAAACTTTCGTGCAGAGAGGGAAATCACAACTAAGTCAATTGACCAAAAGTGCATTTATTAAACATTTATTAAGCAGTGGCACAAACATTCATGTCATTTCCAAAACAGAAAGTGCAAGATTGTCAGAGACATTTTAAAACAAGCTGTGAGTGAACTTTTGTGCATGATGTCATTAAGTTGAAATATCAAAACAACACTAAATTAAATTGTATTTTTTGTATAGAACGCCACTACAACAGTTTAAAACAATTAAAGTTTACTTTTGTGCATGATGTCACACAAGATATTTCAATAAGTGTCACATAAAAATGAGTTGCATATAAAATAGTATATGTCCTAAGGTGTTGATCTGGAAATAGTTGCTTCGGCATTTTGTGGGTGTGGCACCGAACGGAGATGTTGACATACACAGTTTGAAGCACTCTTCATTCTCTAGCGCAGGGGTCGGGAACCTAAAGCTCTGGAGCCAGATGTGGATTTTTGATGACTGCATCTGGATCTCAGATAAATCTTAGCTGACATTGCTTAACACGATAAGCAATGAATAATTCCGCTTGTAGTCACAGGGGCGGTATAGCTCGGTTGGTAGAGTGGCCGTGCCAGCAATTTGAGGGTTGCAGGTTCGATTCCCGCTTCCGCCATCCTAGTCACTGCCGTTGTGTCCTTGGGCAAGACACTTTACCCACGTGCTCCCAGTGCCACCCACACTGGTTCAAATGTAACTTAGATATTGGGTGTCACTATGTAAAGCGCTTTGAGTCATTAGAGAAAAGCGCTATATAAATATAATTCACTTCAAATTCCGTTAAAAATAATGTTCAACATATAAAACATTGTCACGCATTTTAATCCATCCATCCGTTTTCTACCGTACCTGTTTAAGAAATCGCATTAATGGTAAGAGGTATTTTATTTATTATTGGTTAGCTTTAGAATAACAATGTTATTAAAAAGAATAAGAGACTTATTATATTCTAAAAAATGTTGGTCTTACTTAAAAATGCAAGCATTTAGTTGTATTCAGTGTTAAAAAAATGTTAAATGGCTCTCACGGAAATACATTTTAAAATATTTCCCTTTCATGACTCTCTTAGCCAAAAAGGTTCACAAGCCCTGCACTAGAGAATAGGGTGTGTTTGAAACTCTGCATGTCAAAATCTTCGTTCGGTGCCACACCACATCGACACCGTATGAAAAAAATAGTCAACAGAAAGAGATAACGTCCGCAGGAACCTACCACATAGCGAAAGACATACACTATTTGTTTTCATATTATGCAGCTCATTTTTATTTGACACTTATTGAAATATCTTGTGTGACATCATGCACAAAAGTGCACTTTATTTGTTTTGAACTATTTTAGTGGCGTTCTGTACAAAAAGTGCACTTTAATTTAGTGTTGTTTTGATATGTCATGTTAGTGACATCATGCACAAAAGTGCACTCAGAGCTTGTTTTAAAATGTCTCTGACAATCTTGCACTTTCTGTTTTGAAAAGACATGAAAGTTTGTGCCACTGTTTAATAAATACAGTTTTGGTCAATTGACTTAGTTGTGGTTTACCTCTCTGCATGAAAGTATGAAATGAGCATGAATGATGTATGAACAAGAATGTTTTAAAGTAGACACATAGAATCATCATACTGCTGTGATTATATGCATCAAGTGTTTAATCAAGGCTAAGGCAAAATATGGAGATATATATCGTGTATCGTGAAGTGGCCTAAAAATATCGAGATATTAATAAAGGCGACATCGCCCAGCCCTAGTTCTAAACTTGTTTTGCTAAATCCTAGCTTCGAGAGCCACTTGTTTCGCTACTCTTAACTTTTAATGGAAAAAGCTTTTGGTTGCACGAATGTTCAGAAATGTCGGCTGCCATTGCTAAAACAGCCCAGAATGGCCGTGAACGTCTTGTACAACTCTGCAAAACCTTACCGAATTGTCCTCGAGCGGGAAATCAGCTGAATCACTAGCAGCTGTTGTGCAGCACAGCGTGACCCCTGACCTTCCCGCAGGGGCCACAACACAGAAATGAAGGATATACGGATTTGTATGGAGAAGACGCAAAGTAGAAAAGCGGCATGGCTTTATAGAGCTGGCTTTGTGCGTAGAGATGGAAAAGGGCCTTCCCCAAATATGTTCCCACCAAGTACAACTGTCCAAAATCTCTTGTTAAGATGAAGATTTAGGAATTACTAAGGACTATAGTCCAATCTCTCATTAATTCCTGAAATTAAGAACTGTCCCCCAACAAAATCCTTGACCGAAAACCACAACATCACCATCACTGTTTAGTTCTCCAAAAATATAGATTGTTAAACTTGGCTAACATTCATAGATTAGCATCCATACGAATGGCCCATCAAATCTTAAATAACACTGCACCAGCGCCACTTGAGCACTTTGTCCTGTTTACATCTGCTGTGACAACGAGAAACACACGAGCTTCCACCAGGGGGCAGTGTAGCGTATCCAGATGTAAAAGATATTTTGCACAATCAGCCCCTTCATATAAAGCCATAAAGGAATGGAACGACCTCACAACAAACTTGAAAAGTTTAACAAATTACTCTTCATTTACAATTGAAAGTTAAAAAGGGGCTTTGGAGCAATCAAAGGTGCTCACACGGTCAATAAGGTGGACAATATGTTTGACACATCAACTTAATGTGTAATATATTTATCCATGACAGCATTTTTGTTCTTAATTGTGAGATGTGTGTCTGATGAAATCATGGTTGTTTTTACAAATGATGACAGACGTGAACAAGAGCATGTTTTGTCTTTGTGTGATGATGTAAATACGGTGTGATTGTATTGTATATTAAAGGCCTACAGAAACCCATCACTACCGACCACGAAGTCTGATAGTTTATATATCAATGATAAAATCTTAACATTGCAACACATGCCAATACGGGCGGTTTAGTTTACTAAATTGCAATTTTTAATTTCGCGCAAAGTACCATGCTAAAATATCGCGGTATGATGACGCGTGCGCGTGACGTCACACATTGTAGAGGACATTTTGGTCCAGCACCGTTCACAGCTATAAGTTGTCTCTTTTCATCGCATAATTCCACAGTATTATGGACATCTGTGTTGCTGAATCTTATGCAATTTGTTCAATGAATAATGGAGACGTCAAAGAAGAAAGCTGTAGGTGGGAAGCGGTGTATTGCGGCCGCCTTTAGCAACACAAACACAGCCGTTGTTTCCTTATTTCCATTCCCGAAAGATGACGGTGAAGCTTTACTATGGAACAGAGCGGTCAAGCAAACATGGTTCCCTACCACATGTCAAACGGCAGGTTTTGGTGATAAAATGGTGGTAATAAGTTGGCTTTTACCGTAGACATGAGTGGAGAGCTTGCATCGTTTCTTGTGCACCTGTCAAAGAGGCAGCTGCGGACTCTCTTGCCTCCTTCCACTGGCCGCTCACGACCGTCGGATGCTTCCAACCTGGAGGAAGCATCGGCTGCCTTCGCCTCGTCGAGAAACGTGGTGGTCACCACACTCGTGGCCACACCCCTTCGACCTTCAGGTTGTACAGGTACGACCATACAATCTCACTAAAACACTAGTAACCCAATAAGCAGATAAGGGATTTTCCAGAATTATCCTAGTAAATTTAATAATAATAATAATGGATTAGATTTATATCGCGCTTTTTTATTGTTAGATACTCAAAGCGCTCACAGAGAAGTTGGAACCCATCATTCATTCACACCTGGTGGTGGTAGGCTACATCAGTAGCCACAGCTGCCCTGGGGTAGACTGACGGAAGCGTGGCTGCCAGTTTGCGCCTACGGCCCCTCCGACCACCACCAATCATTCATTCATCATTCTTTCACCAGTGTGAGCGGCACCGGGGGCAAGGGTGAAGTGTCCTGCCCAAGGACACAACGGCAGCGATTTGGAAGTCAATAGGTGGGAAGCGAACCTGCAACCCTCAGGTTTCTTGCACGGCCGCTCTACCCACTACGCCATGCCGCCCCCCGTTTGTCTAATAACATCCGAATCGCTCTGCCGTCTAGGTTTTTTTGTTCTTCTTTTTTTCTAGTCCTTCACTCTCACTTTCCTCATCCACAAATCTTTCATCCTCGCTCAAATTAATGGGGAAATCTTCGCTTTCTCAGTCCGAATCGCTCTCGCTGCTGGTGGCCATGATTGTAAACAATGTGAGGAACTCCACAACCCGTGACGTCACGCGCACATCGTCTGCTACTTCCGGTACAGGCAAGCCATTTTTATTAGCGACCAAAAGTTGCGAACTTTATCGTCGATGTTCTCTACTAAATCCATTCAGCAAAAATATGGCAATACCGCGAAATGATGAAGTATGACACATAGAATGGACCTGCTATCCCCGTTTGAATAAGAAAATCTCATTTCAGTAGGCCTTTAAGTATGTGTCCATGAAAGGGCATTTTATGACTTTTCTTAATTTCATTACGTGATATGGTATGATTTTGTCATAATTTCATTGCATGATTTTTGTATCCCTTTAATTTAGGTAGCCAGGGACTGCAGATGGAAATGAGCAATTTAGCTATAATCTGGTACAGAACATATCTGTCTTTGAAATTAATGTTTCTGTGCATTGTCCCTTCAAATAAAGACTAAACAAAACACAGATAGTGCGGACAGAAATTGAATGGCAGGCTTTTTGGAGGCCTTTTGAGAACAATCAGCTGCCACCAGGAAGTCCAAAAAGTGGGTCAAAAGATGTCCTGCCACAAATGCAGTCATTAAATACAGCATTGAACAATCCAGAAAATAATCGACTCGTCAAACCTTTCCCCTCGAAGCAAGGGTGGAGGTCACATGAGTGACAAGAAAACACCCATTGTAGGTCAATTGAAAGCGAGAACAAGTCCTGATCCATGAGAAAGTTCTGGAATGAGCTTCTGCATGTTAACGCCTCAAGCACAACTGTGACCTGTGAACATTGGGCCTCAATGAGAAACAGAACCAGAACTCCCAGGTAAACCAGCTGTTCTTGCACTTTTTTGAAGGCCTGAATGATTTTACAGTAGATGACTTATTACCGACAGACAGGAGTATGGGTCTTAAGTGCAGCCAGGAATACATTTTGAGTCAGAAATGACACTCTGGGTTAAAATGTGATAAGTTTAACGTGTGACCTAATGAGAGCTATGGCTTTAAGAGCAGCAGACGAAACAGAGCCAGTGTACCGCCTACACTCCTCCCGCCATGGTTTTGTTATTTCAGGAATGTTCTACACGCACACACACACACAGTAGTCAGTCAGGAATCTGAGGGAAAGTAGCTTACAGTATGTTGTCTACACAAATCATTACATGTCCTTGTGGTTTAAAAACTCTATCCTGTTTCCTTTATTCCACCTAATCCCGTGTTGCTGTTCTGTAACAGCACCAACACTATAATAATAATGACAATAAAAATAAGAAGAAGAAGAATCGGCATAACAAAATCCACCAAGCAATGTTTTATGTTTTAGAGCAGGGGTGTCAAACATATGTTTGCAAAGTATGAGCTGTAATTTTTGAATGAAAGAAACAGCTGTTCTAAATGTGTAGGGTAGACGTTGCAATAGCAATGATTTGTATCTTTGTCGATTATGCTATCTTTGTAAAAAAAAAAAAATAAACCACATGATGTTAGTGCATTGAGGAAAATGAGCAAAGTACATAAATAACATCCTTAAAATTGATTTTGATATCTTATTTTAATCTTAATAGTTTGAAAATGAACACCGATGAGTTGACTGATGAACATTATCAAATAATTTATTTAGAAATTATAAATAACGAAAAATAAATGTAGAATAGTATTAACTGCAACATCTAAGTGTAAAATAAACAACAACATTATGATTTGTACATTTTCGGAATGTACTTGTTGTATTTGTAAACAAAGAAAACAATCCATCCATCCATCTTCTTCCGCTTATCCGAGGTGGGGTCACGGGGGCAGCAGCCTAAGCAGGGAAGCCAAGACTCTCCTCTCCCCAGCCACTTCGTCCAGCTCTTCCCGAGGAATCCCGAGGCGTTCCCAGGCTAACCCAACGTGTCCTGGGTCTTCCCCATGGCTTCCTACTGGTCGGACGTGCCCTAGGAAGGCATTCGGGTGGCATCCTGACCAGATGCCCAAACCACCTCTTCTGGCTCCTCTCGATGTGGAGGAGCAGCGGCTTTACTTTGAGCTCCCCCCGGATGGCAGAGCTTCTCACCCTATTTCTAAGGGAGAGCCAAAGCTCATGACCATAGGTGAGGATGGGAACGTAGATCGACCGGTAAATTGAGAGCTTTGCCTTCCGGCTCAGCTCCTTCTTCACCACAACGGATCGATACAGCATCCGCATTACTGAAGACGCCGCACCGATCCGCCTGTCAATCTCACCATCCACTCTTCCCTCAATCGTGAAGAAGACTCCTAGGTGCTTGAACTCTTCGACTTGGGGCAGAGTCTCCTCCCCAACCCGGAGATGGCACTCCACCCTTTTCCGGGCGAGAACCATAGACTCGGACTTGGAGGGGCTGATTCTAATCCCGGTCGCTTCACACTCGGCTGCGAACCGATCCCGCGAGAGCTGAAGATCCTGGCCAGATGAAGCCATGAGGACCACATCATCTGCAAAAAGCAGAGACCTAATTCTGCAGCCACAAAAGCCAGAACCCCTCAACGCCTTGACTGCGCCTAGAAATTCTGTCCATAAAAGTTATGAACAGAATCGTTGACAAAGGGCAGCCTTTGCCGAGTCCAACCCTCACTGGAAACGTGTCCGACTTACTGCCGGCAATGCGGACCAAGCTCTGACACTGATCATACAGGGAGCGGACCGCCACAATCAGACAGTCCGATACCCCATACTCTCTGAGCACTCCCCACAGGACTTTCCGAGGGACACAGTCGAATGCCTTCTCCAAGTCCACAAAGCACATGTAGACTGGTTGGGCAAACTCCCATGCACCCTCAAGGATCTTGCCGAGTATAGAGCTGGTCCACAGTTCCACGACCAGGACGAAAACCACACTGTTCCTCCTGAATCTGAGGTTCGACTATCCGGCGTAGCCTTCTCTCTAGTGCACTTGAATAGACCTGACCAGAAAGACTGACAATCTGAAGTTGTCTTTATTTTTAACTTATAGTGCCGTGATTTTTACCAGTCTGGGTGATGTGTCAAATGCAGAGAATAATTTTGCCACACCTAGTACTTGGTACTTAAACTTTTAACTTAACATGCTGAGACAGTTTGAAGTTCCAGTTTGGGAGTCGCCCAAGGCAGTATACTAGGACCTTTACTGTTCCTAATATACGTAAATGACATGCCATCAGCATGCCACTGTGAATTGTTCCTGTTTGCGGATGACTCGGCCCTGCTGGTATCCAGCAAGGACAAGTCACAGGTGGAACATATCCTCAGTGCTGAACTCCTATTTGGGTCCCATATCAAACTTAAGAAGGTCAGTGACTTCACTATAAAAGTGGGTGACATATCACCAGGAAGGATGAGATCACCTACCTATGTTCCATTCTAGAGGCTAATCTTTCCTGTGATAAAATGGCAACCAAGGTGATCAAAAAGGTCAACCAAAGAATGAGATTCCTCTACAGAATCTCCTCACTGGTCAACAAAAGCACCTTGAGGATTCTAGCGGGAACTCTCATTCAACCCTTCTTCGATTACGCTTGCACCTCCTGGTACCCCAGCACCTCCAAAACCCTCAAATCTAGACTCCAAACATCCCAGAATAAGCTAGTCCGGTTACTTTTAGACCTCCACCCCAGATCACACCTCAATCCAACTCACTTCTCCAAAGTGGGCTGGCTCAGGGTGGAGGACAGAGTAAAACAACTTGCACTGAGCCTAGTCTATAAAATCGCTACACCACCTTGATACCAAAGTACATGTCAAACTACTTCCTTAACGTAAATGACCGCCATAACCACAACACCAGGGGGAGCTCCACAAACCACGTTAAACCCAGATTCCGATCTAACAAAGGTCTTAACTCATTATCTTTCTATGCCACATCAATGTGGAATGCACTCCCAACAGGTATAAAAGTAAGTGCATCTCTATCCTCCTTCAAAACCGCTCTAAGACAACACCTCCAGGCAACTTCAACACTTTACTAATACCCTCCTCCATTCACATCCCATCTCCCCGGATTATAAACAACTCAAATGTACTTCTAATGTATATACTTGTTCTTATGCTATCTGAACTCACTATGTTCGACTAAATAAGACCTACACTGTTTCAATGTCCACATTTCTCTGTTGATGCAATTGTTGATGACTGAAGTTCTGATATCAACCAAAGCTCCTCATCCCACATTTATGTAAATAATTCAATGTACATACTATGATGATTAACTTGTGTGATGACTATTATGTTGATAGTATATATTTGTACCATGAATTGATTAACGTGGACCCCGACTTAAACAAGTTGAAAAATTTATTCGGGTGTTACCATTTAGTGGTCAATTGTACGGAATATGTACTGAACTGTGCAATCTACTAATAAAAGTATCAATCAATCAATCAATCAATCAATCCATATACTGCATGACCACCAATTCATTACCTTGTGTGCACCCCCACATAGTGGAGTCATCCTCTTCTTCCTGACCCTCCCCCATCTTTAAGTGCACTTTACACCTTCAAGACCCCCCCAGACACAGCCCTGCAGGAATGTTATTGTGCAATTACATGCTCGGATTAAAAAAAAAAAAAAAAAGAGGGGATGCAACGTAAAGGAACGTCGGACTGGGATGGAGGCAGGACCAGGATTAGCAGAAAAGTGGGAGGAGGGGGAGACAGAAGGGAGACCTGCTCGATGTGGGGATAGCACCCCCGCCCCCTCTGTCTTTTTCTTTTTTAATCAACCTCTCCATAGTTTATGGGAGGCTGAAATGTTATCCACATTTAAAAAAACAACAACACATGAAAGCATATAGCATCTTGAGCTAATTGGCCATTAAATATTCAATATGGCCGCATAGTTTATTGTACTTGTTCTCTGTGGAGATGAAGGAGCAAGTAAAGCTCTGGGTGCTGATTAAAGGGTGCAGAGACGCTCTGACAGATGGGGGCCGCGCGCACGCACGCACGCACGCACACACACACACACACACACACACACACATCAAAGGAGCGTTAGGCTGCATGAAAATGAAGAATCCGTAGGGGCGAGATGATTAGTGAGCAAGTGTTGTCAATGGCCACCACTATTGATCCGTCACATATGTGCAGTCGGACCTCATCCACCAGGATTTGCATCAGTGTCCGTGGTGACAGCCACAGTGGAATGCTCCCGTGCTAATTGTGATTAGCATATTGGCCCAAAGGACCCGCCAATTGCTAGACATTAATTATAAAGTCCGATTAGATTTTGTAGGTAGCGTATAATGTTGTGGCAGATCCAATACAGCATGTGTCCAACGATCAGATAAAAATGGTACACGACGGTCATTGTGAGCAAGTTCATCACGGTTAGCATTATTGAATGTGCTCAAAATGTATTTACACACATACTGATATCGTTTAACCAAGTTGTATGTTTGAAAAATGACTAAACTAAATACACACAATAGACTTTCTTAGCAAAAAAAAAAACATTACATGTACCATATTTTTCGGACTATACGCATACTTGCCAACCTTGAGACCTCAGACTATATATACATATATTTATTAGGGGTGTGGGAAAAAAATAGATTCGAATTTGAATCGCGATTCTCACGTTGTGCGATTAAGAATCGATTCTCATTTTTTTTAAATCGATTTTTTCTTAATCAATCCAACAAAACAATACACAGCAATACCATAACAATGCAATCCAATTCCAAAACCAAACCTGACCCAGCAACACTCAGAACTGCAATAAACAGAGCAATTGAGAGAAGACACAAACACGACACAGAACAAACCAAAAATAGTGAAACAAAAATGAATATTATCAACAACAGTATCAATTTTAGTTTTAATTTCAGCGTAGCAGTGATTAAAAATCCCTCATTGACATTATCATTGGACGTTTATAAAAATAAAAAAAAAGAGCAGTAGTGTCACAGTGGCTTACACTTGCATCGCATCTCATAAGCTTGACAACACACTGTGTCCAATGTTATCACAAAGATAAAATAGGTCATATTTTTGGTTCGTTTAATAGTTAAAACAAATTTACATTATTGCAATCAGATGATAAAACATTGTCCTTTACAATTATAAAATCTTTTTTTTTTTTTAAATCTACTACTCTGCTAGCATGTCAGCAGACTGAGGTAGATCCTGCTGAAATCCTATGTATTGAATGAATACAGAATCGTTTTGAATCGGAAAAATATCGTTTTTGAATACAGAATCGCGTTGAATCGAAAAAAATCGATTTATAATCGAATCGCGACCCCAAAAATCGCAGCCCTTATATATATATATACACACACAGTGGGGTCAAAAAGTATTTAGTCAGCCACCGGTTGTGCAAGTTCTCCCACTTAAAATGATGACAGAGGTCTGTAATTGTCATCATAGGTACACTTCAACTGTGAGAGACAGAATGTGAAAAAATACATACATACATACATACATACATATATATATATATATATGTATATATATATATATATATATATATATATATATATATATATATATATATATATATATATATATACACACACATACCACCTTCCTCTTACGGGGAGACCCACCGAGGAATGGGGCCATGTAAATCCCTTCAGTACTGTAAGGTAGTCACATGGTGTCCACCAAAGCTTTTTTTTTTTTTTTTTTAAAGGAAAAACAGGGCACTTTTTCTAACGTTTTGGCCCCACAATGAAAAACACCACTATAATTACACAACTACATCATGGATAAAAGCCTATATGTTAAGGACTGGATGACTGGAAGTAAATATGATAGAAAAATATAATGAGTCAACATCAGTAAGTAGAGATTACCGATAATATCTGTCTGCCGATATTATCGGCGGATAAATGCTTTTATATGTAATATCGGAAATTATCGGTATCAAAATTATCAGTATCTGTTTCAAAAAGTAGAATTTATGACTTTTTAAAACGCCGCTGTGTACATGGACATAGGGAGAAGTACAGAGCACCAATAAACCTTAAAAGGCACTGCCTTTATGTGCCGGCCCACTCACATAATATCTACGGCTTTTCACATACACAATTGAATGCAAGCATACTTGGTCAACAGCCATACAGGTCACACTGAGGGTGGCCGTATAAACAACTTGAACACTGTTACAAATATGCGCCACACTGTGAACCCACACCAAACAAGAATGACAAACACATTTCGGGAGAACATCCGCACCGTAACACAACAGAACAAATATCCACGACCCCTTGGAGCACTAACTCTTCCAGGATGCTACAACATACACCCCCGCTAACCCCTAAAAACCCCGCCCACCTCAACCTCCTCATGCTCTCTCGGGGAGATAATGTGCCATATTCCAAGCTGCTCTTTTGAGGCATGTTAAAAAAATTATGCACTTTGTGACTTCAATAATAAATATGGCATTTTTTTCCCATAACTTGAGTTGATTTTATTTGGGAAAACCTTGTTACATTTTTTAATGCATCCAGCGGGGCATCACAACAAAATTAGGCATAACAATGTGTTAATACCATGACCGTATATATCGGTATCGGTCGATATCGGAATCGGTAAGAGTTGGACGATATCGGAATATCGGCAAAAAAGCCATTATCGGACATCTCTATCAGTAAGGTATAATAATTGCAGCGTACTGTAGTTGAACTAGAGAGTGTACACACACACACACCGCCTGCAGGATGATAATTATAGTGCATCTCAATTAGGAGCAAAGCCTGTTAAGAGAAGTAGCTGGAGATGGAGGAGATTACCAACTCGCGACCTAGTAAAGATGGAGGCGAGCAGGAAAAGAGCAGTGAGGTCATAAAGAAACGCAGCGGAGTGGAAGAGGACAAGTGTGTGTGGGGAGGGATGTGAGGGGGAGGAGGGGGGCGGAAAAGGGCAAGTGGAAGAGAGACTAAAGCAAAACAACAATAATTCAATGATCAGCTTGCTCGCTAGTGAGAACATGACATGCTGGAATGAGTCAGAATCACCAGGACGCTGCTTATCCAGATACTTTGCACCTGGCAACGCTTCACGTCGACCCTTAAGACCAGGAGAGAGAAGGCAAAGACGCTTACGAGTAGATGGGTGGTGATTTTAAACGGCTCTGCACTTAGCAGAAAGACAATTAAATGGCCGAGGGAGGGCGGAGTCCCGTCACGTTCAGTTGCTGAGTCAACAAAACCTTAACTTGATCAAATAAAAGGTCGGTGGTGAAGTCTTTCTGGAGCATTGCGGTGTTAGTTTTGCACGGAAACACCTGATGGCCCGGCCCAGTCTGAGTGTGCATTCATGTGCGAGTGTCAGCACCAAGGAATTGGAGCAGATTAAAAGTCAGCGAGCCGCTCTCGGCCTCTCCTGAGTTGCTAAAAAACTACAGCCGCCCGTATCGGGATGCTCATCTGGACTTTTTCCTATGGGCTAATGAGACCCAGGGTAGCAGGGAGACACACGCGCTAAAAAAGGGACGAATGACGTTGTCAAAAATGCTGGTTGACACATCACAGCGTATCATAGCAGTCCACAGACGCCAAACTGCACCAGCGCCACTTAAGCACTTTGTCCAGTTTACATCTGCTGTGAAAACTAGGAACACACGAGCCTCCACCTGGGGAACTGTAGCGTACCCAGATGTAAAACATCTTTTGCACAATCAGCCTTTTCATATAAAGCCATAAAGGAATAGAACTACCTCACAACAAACTTGAAAGATTTAAAGGCCTACTGAAACCCAGTACTACCGACCACGAAGTCTGATAGTATATATATCAATGATGAAATATTAACATTGCAACACATGCCAATACAACCAGTTTAGTTTACTAAATTGCAATTTTAAATTTCCCGTGGAGTTGTTTGTTGAAAACGTCACAGAATGATGAAGCGTGCGCGTGACGTCACGGACTGTAGACATATTAGCGCAGCACCATTTGCGGCTAAAAGTCGTCTCTTTTCATCGCGCAATTAAACAGTATTCTGGGCATCTGTGTTGCTGAATCTTTTGCAATTTGTTCAATTAATAATGGAGAAGTCAAAGTAGAAAGATGGAGGTGGGAAGCTTTAGCATTAGCCACACAAACACACGGTGATTCCTTGTTTAAAATTCCCAAATGTGAGGCTTTACAATGGATCAGAGCGGTCAAGCGAACATGGTTCCCGACCACTTGTCAACCGGCAGGTTTCGGTGAGAAAATTGTGGTAAAAAGTCGCCTCTTACCGGAGATCAGCTGAGCTTGCGCCGTCCATGCAGCTGCCATCGACTTCCCTCAGAGACTGGCGTCAAGACACCCATGGACACACCCCTCCGACTATCAGGTACTATTTAATCTCACTAAAACACTAGCAACACAATAGAAAGATAAGGGATTTCCCAGAATTATGCTGGTAAATGTGTCTAAAAACATCTGAATCACTCCCAATGCAATCGCCTTTTTTTTTTTTTATAGTCCTTCGCTAACAATATCATCATCCACAAATCTTTCATCCTCGCTCAAAGTAATGTGGAAAATGTCGTTTTCTCGGTCCGAATAGATCTTGCTGCTGGAGGCCCCCATTATAAACAATGTGATGACGTGAGGAGCCCTCACCCTTGTGACGTCATCGTCTGCGACTTCCGGTAAAGACAAGGCTTTTTTATCAGCAACAAAAGTTGCGAACTTTATCGTCGATGTTCTCTACTAAATCCTTTCAGCAAAAATATGGCAATATCGCGAAATGATCAAGTATGACACATAGAATGGACCTGCTATCCCCGTTTAAATAAAAAAAATCTCATTTCAGTAGGCCTTTAACACAGGAGTGTCAAACATACGGCCTGCAAAGAGGTGGGATGAGTTTGCTAACTATAACAATTAACCTGAAGTTCTTGAATGAAAGAAACTGCTGTTCTAAATGTGTCCACAGGATGTTACAATAGCAATTATTTGTATCTTTAAAGATAATGCTACATACGTACAAAATAAACCACATGATGTTGGTACATCAGTCAAGGAAAATTATCAAACTACGTGAACAACATACTGTAATTTGAGTTTGATATAATTTTTTTATCTTGATATATTGAAAATTAACACCAATGAGTTGACTGACGAACATTATCGCATCATTTATCCAGAAAATATAAATAACGACAAATAAAGTATACATACTATTATCTGCAACAGGTAATTGAAAAAAAAAAAAAAAAAAACACAACATTATGATTTGTACAATTTCAGAATGTGCTTGTTCTATTTTTAAACAAAGAAAACAATCGGAAGTTGTCTTTATTTTTAAGTTATCGTGCCGTGACTTTACCTGTCTGGCCCACTTGGGAGTAGACTTTTCTCCATGTAGCCCCCAAACTAAAATTAGTTTGCCACCCCTGGTTTAACAGATTACTCTTCATTTACAATTGAAGTTAAAAAGCGGCTTTGGAGCAATCAAAGCTGCTCACACGGTCACTAAGGTGGCCGCTATGTTTGACAGATCAATTTAATGTGTATTATATTTATCCAGGACAGCATTTGTGCTGTAAATTGTGAGGTGTGTCTGTTAAAATCATGGTTGTTTTTACAAATGATGTATTGTCTTTGTGTGTATGTATACTGCATTTTTCGGAGTATTTGTCGCTCCGGAGTATAAGTCACACCTGCCAAAAATCCATAATAAAGAAGGAAAAAAACATATATATGTCCCACTAAGTCACATTTTTGGGGGAAATTTATTTGATAAAATCCAACACCAAGAACAGACATTTGAAAGGCAATTTAAAATAAATAAAGAATAGTGAACAACAGGCTGAATAAGTGTACGTTATATGAGGCATAAATAACCAACTGAGAAGGTGCCATATTATGGTAAAAGTCATTCAAATAACTATAACATATAGAACATGCTATACGTTTACCAAACAATCTGTCACTTCTAATCGCTAAATCCCATGAAATCTTATACGTCTAGTCTCTTACGTGAATAAGCTAAATAATATTATTTGATATTTTACGGTGATGTGTTAATAATTTCACACACAAGTCGCTCCTGAGTATAAGTCGCACCCCCGGCCAAACTATGAAAAAAAATGCGACTTGTAGTCTGAAAAATATGGTAAATGAGGTGTGGTTGTATTGTATATTAAGTATGTGTCCATGAAAGGGCATTTTATGACTTTTCTAAATTTGATTACATGATATGGTATGATTTTATTGTCATAATTTTATTGCATGATTTTTGTATCCGTCTAATTTACGTAGCCAGGGACTGCCGATGGAAATTAGCTATTTGGCTCAAATCTGGTATGTCTTTGAACTTAATGTTTCTGTGCATTGTCCCTTCAAATAAAGACTAAACAAAGAAATACAGTTGGCCCTACCCTACTTTATAATGAATAAAACTCCACAGGGCATCGTAACTAACACACCTCATGTGCACCTAGTCTGCCAGAGAACAAGTAGACAAAGCAGGAGGGATCTGTGTCGCAAACTTAGCGACTTTCTCGCTAAATTTAGCAAGTGTTCAGATTCCTTTAATTGACTTTAAGCTGCTCAGTGGCTTTGCGGTTAGTGTGTCCACCCTGAGATCGGTAGGTCGTGAGTTCAAACCCCGGCCGAGTCATACGAAAGACTATAAAAATGGGGCCTATTACCTCCCTCAGCATTAATGGTTGGAATTGAGGGTTAAATCACCGAAATGACTCCTGAACGCGGCCGCTACTCCTGCTCACTGCTCCCCTCACCTCCCAGGGGGTGGAACAAGGGGATGGGTCAAATGCAGAGGGTAACTTCACCACATCTAGTGTGTGTGTGTGTGTGTGTGTGTGTGTGTGTGTGACTATCAGTGGTACTTTAACTTTACCTTTATATCAGGGGTGTCAAACTTGTTTTACTGAGGGCCACATCACAATTATGGCTGACCTCACAGTTGATATTCTATGATATATGAATATAAATGTATAAGGATTCACTTCATGATATTGTACACAATTGCCTATGCTTTTGATAATTGATTACACTAAATAATTTTTACTTAACTTAAATTTTGCGGAAAGAACAAACTGGCAAGCTTATTCCCTTGAATTTTACCGTAAAATTTGCAGTGGTTTTTACAGCTTATTACTGTACTGTATATGGAATAAAGATACCACCATTTTTTTTAAGGCAAAAATACAATTCTGGTGACTGAACTCAGTTTTATTTTCAGTAAAACCTATTTTAATCTACACAGTGTACAATTTGATGGATAAACCGTAAGTCAAGCAAACATTAAAGTACAGTGTTTTTTATTTTATTGGAACAAAAACATGTTAATGGTTTACTCATAGTTGGAAAATATGATAAAATAATATATGTTGCATTATTAGACAATATTTGTTAGGAATGTGAACCTTTGGGCACCTACCAGTCAATACAATTACGACTCATTAAATGACGATTCGATACAGAATTGATAATTGATTCAAACCGATTCTCGCACTGTATAATTTGGCATAATAATTACATCCATTCATGTTTTACTGCGTGTCCCTTTTGGGATCGCGGGGGGTGCTGAAGCCGATCTCAGCTGCATTCGGGCGGAAGGCGGCGTACACCCTGGACAAGTCGCTACCTCATCACAGGGCCAATACAGATAGACAGACAACTTTCACACACACATTCTCACAAATTTAGTGTTGCCAATCAACCTATCCCCAGGTGCATGTGTTTGGAGGTGGGAGGAAGCCGGAGTACCCGGAGGAAACCCACGCAGTCACGGGGAGAGCATGCAAACTCAAACAAGAAAAATCCCGAGCGCAGCATCGAACCCAGGACCTTTGTATTGTGAGGCAGACGCACTAACCCCTCTACCACCTAATGCCCTATTTGATAAAAGAATATGTGTTGCATTATGAGACAATATTTATTAGGAATGTAAATCTTTGGGCACCTACAAGTCAATACGACTACGACTCATTAAATGACGATTCGATTCATAATTGATTCTTGATTCAAACCGATTCTCGCACTGTATAATTTGGTATAATAATTGCAGTGAAACTTTTTTTTCCCAATACATGTTACAGTTTAGAAAAGCCCCTTCTGGTTGCCTGGAGATGGCTTAATTATTATTTTTTTTTAACTTCATTAAAAAAAAATGTAAATCGATGTTTTTTCATTATGTATCAATTCACACAATTAGGATGTGAATCGATTTTTTTGTGCACCCCTGATATTTCAGTTGAAAAGATATGCAATTGCGATTTCTTCTGTCAAAACTGTTGAATGGGGCGGTATGGCTCGGTTGGTAGACAGGCCGTGCCAGCAACTTGAGGGTCCCAGGTTCGATCCCCGCTTCCACCATCCTAGTCATTGCCGTTGTGTCCTTGGGCAAGACACTTTACCCACCTGCTCCACTGGTTTACATGTAACTTAGATATTGGGTTTTCACGATGTAAAGCGCTTTGAGTCACTTAGAGAAAAGCGCTGTAAAATTATAATTCACTTCACTTTAATTAAAAGGTGTCACGTGTGGGTCGCATTTTACAGCTGGATTGTTCCTCCAGTGCAAACATGGACACTCCGGACAACAACGTAAAGGTAAGATGATTTAATAACAAAAACACTGGTACAAAAACAGATGAAATAAACAAAAGAAACACGTGCCAAACGCACGGAAGCTAATGCTAACACTAGCACAGGTTCAGGAAACAAGAATAGCATACGTGATAGTTGCTTACCGCAAACAAGGGACCAAGCCCGACTGACGGGACAAGGCAGGCTTAAATAAGAAAGTAATTAACAAAACAGGTGTGCGCCTGGAACCCGCGGCAGGTGAAAACTAATAAGTTACCATGGCGACCAAACCAACTCACAAGGTGCACAAACCACAAAGGAAGTCCAAACTAACAGAAATAGTACAAAAACATGATCCGGACCACGGATCATGACAGTACCCCCTCCTCAAGGACAGATACCAGATGTCCACAAAAACAAAACAAAAAACAAGCAGAGTCAAAAGTCACGGGAGGGGGGAGGGAGGACTTGGCGGTGGGTCGCCAGGCCAAGCGTCCCCGAATCCACCGAGGCTTAGTCAAGTGGCGGCGGCGAGTGGAACGCCGCTGCAGCAGGTGAGGTGTGCGACCCAGGAACGGCCACATCCGTGGGCGACAAGGAGGTGGACGCACTTGGCGAGGCGGACGACCAGGGAGTGGCCACATCCGTGGCCTACAGAGAGGTGGACGCACTTGGCGAGGCGGACGACCAGGGGAAGGCCACATCCATAGTCGACGTGGAGGTCGGCACGCCGGCGCCGTCGTGGCAGGCTTGGAAGCAGCAGCAGACGAGTCAGGCGTGGACGCAGCAGCGGACGAGTCAGGCGTGGGCGCAGCAGAAGACGAGTCGGGCGTGGACGCAGCCGAAGACGAGTCAGGCGTGGATGCAGCAGAAGACGTAACTTGGCTTGGTTCTTGGCATTGCGGTGCTTGGCGGCGTGGAGCTAGTACTGGTACTTGTCGTGGTGCTGGTACTGGTACTTGTCGTGGAGCTGGTACTGGTACTTGTCTTGGTGCTGGTACTTGTCGTGGTGCTGGTACTGGTATTGGTCGTGGAGCTGGTACTGGTATTTGTCGTGGAGCTGGTACTGGTATTTTGTCGTGGAGGTGGTACGGGTACTTGTCGTGGAGCTGGTACGGGTACTTGTCGTGGAGCTGGTACTGGTATTTGTGGTGGAGCTGGTGGAGGCGGCCTAGGAGGAAGTAGTGGCTTGACGGGACGCAACTGTGCTATCTCCGTAGCACAGTTGCCAGCATTAGCCCCCCTCTTAAGACGCGACTCCCAGGCACGCTCCTTGTGGTCAGAAAATGTCTCTAAGGGTGGGCGGAGGGAGGTTAGGAGGTGGGTAGACTCCTCCCCTAAAAAATGTTCAGAAATTTCATTTTCCTCTCCCACCTGAGATTGTGTGGGAGGACAGGAAAAAAACGTCTGTGTCGTGGGCGGGGCTAGAGTCCTGGGGGGCGGAGCTTGGCAATGAAAAGAAGACTGTGGCTGAGGAAATTTAAATTTCAAAAGAATGTCCTGGTAGTGTTTTATCTTTGAATTAAAGTATTTTGTAGGTGACTGACACATGGAGACAGAAGGCACAACCAGAAAATTGTGGTCCGTGACTTCCTTCGATGACGCCGGCGGAATGATGTCATCGCCGCGCGCCGATTCAGTGACGTCAACAAAAGTGGAAGGAGTGGAGTTGTAGCCGGTGTTCATTTGGCTCGCAGCCCAATTGGAAAAATGCCTGGCAAAATGAGTGATTGGATTACATAACATCGGCAGAAAGGAAAACTGTGTTGCTTGTGGCGTCTTGCTGTCCGGAGGAGTCTGAGGGAGCGGCGGGTCCCGGTAGCGAAGTGGAACCCCTTTGGACAGCTTTCGTCTTTGCTGACGCGTCCGGTACTGTGTTGGGACGATGTCCTCGGGCCATACTGAGGTGATCGGGATCAACTTGCCGTTAGGACCCCACATCAGGTCCTGGCGCTCCAAGGAAGAGTGGCGTAGAGTTTCCGCCTCCATTGCCCTTAATGCCATCCTCGTACCTTTCTCCACCTCTTCGAAGCCCATGACGAAGGAACTGTTTGCTTGGTTCCTTCTGTCACGTGTGGGTTGCATTTTACTGCGGGATCGTTCCTCCAGTGCAAAAATGGACACTCCGACGTAAAGGTAAGATGATTTAATAACAAAAACACTGGTAAAAAAACAGACGAAATAAACAAAATAAACGCTGGCCGAACGCACGGAAGCTAATGCTAACACTAGCACAGGTTCAGGAAACAAGAACAGCATACGTGATAGTTGCTTACCGCAAACAAGGGACCAAGCCTGACTGAGGGGACAAGGCAGGCTTAAATAAGAAAGTAATTAACAAAACAGGTGTGCGCCTGGAACCCGCGGCAGGTGAAAACTAATAAGTTACCATGGCGACCAAACCAACTCACAAGGTGCACAAACAACAAAGGAAGTCCAAACTTACAGAAATAGCACAAAAACATGATCCGGACCACGGATCATGACAAAAGGTAAACTACTTAAGTGACGCATATTGTTTCCAGGCTTTTACGGGCCAGATCCGGCGCCCGGGGCCTTGAGTTTGACATCCGTGCTTTCAAAAAAAGTGACAAGCGACACTTATTGGACACTTTTGAAGCATGAACGCACATATTGCTCTTCTCAACGAGGCCCCGCCCCCATCTAAAAGCACTCATATGCTTTTGAGTTTATAAAAAAAAAAAAAAAAAAGAAGCGAAAAATAAAATTCCCTCGTAAGCGAGGGAGCGGACGCTCCCTGCAGGCCGGCCAAGCCCTAGTCTCCCGCGTGCTTTTTAGAGCGGCCGCCATGATTAATTCATGCGCCGTTTCTTGTAGAGGACCGCCGCCACCCCCCACCCCCACCCCACCATCGACCTCGACTGCTCTTCTGCATTTCTCACTCTCACAGCATCACATGCAGAAAGCAGCCGCTTCATTAAAACTTTGAACATAATCAATACATTGGAATCACTTCACCCGTTTAGTTTCAGAGTAGCTTTTCTCCAAACAGGAAGTTGACAGGTATTGACAGAAGAATACAAACATTTTGTAATTACTCTTTATACTACCGTTCATCACATCCACTATAACGGGGCTCGGCAACCCGTCACTCCGGAGCCGCATGCGGCTCTTTAACGCCGCCCTAGTGGCTCCCTGGAGCTTTTTCAAAAATGTATGAAAAATGGAAAAAGATGAGGGGGGAAAAAAAACAACATATTTTTTGTTTAAATTTGGTTTCTGTAGGAGGACAAACATGACACAAACCTCCCTAATTGTTATAAAGGACACTGTTTATATTAAACATGCTTCACGGATTCGAGTATTTGGCGAGTGCCGTTTGTCCTACTAATTTAGGCGGTCCTTGAACTCACCGTAGTTTGTTTACATGTATAGCTTTCTCCAACTTTCTAAGACGTGTTTTATGCCACTTCTTTTTCTGTCTCATTTTGTCCACCGAACTTTTAACGTTGTGCATGAATGCACAAAGGTGAGTTTTGTTGATGTTATTGAGTTGTGTGGAGACATATTTTATATTTATTAGACATATTTGGTCACTGCATGACTGCAAGCTAATCAATGCTTTTTTTTTTTTCCATACGGTGTTGATCTGGAAATTGTTGCTTCTACATTTTGTTGGTGTGGCACCGAACGGAGATGTTGACATGCAGTTTCAAGCACTCTTCATTCTCTAGCGGGTGACTTTTCAAATGATGCCACAAATTTTTGTAGCAACGCTTTTGCCGCATAATTGTTCAACATCTTCCCGCTTGAAGCCAAACAAACACGCTGTTTTTAGTGGGAATTAATACTTCATTTGTTACCAGATTCGCACCTTCTCCCTCTCATATTACCACTCGCAACGCATCGCTAGCATCACAGCTGATGTTACCCATGTTGCTACCTCTCTGCTCGGGGAGGGCGTGTGACGTTGCACGCGTGACGTATGTAAGAAGGTGCTCTTGTTTAAGTCTCTGTGAGAAGGACAGACAAGAACAAGTGGAAAACGCATGCAGTGTAATGCCAGCAGCTAAAAGCAACTGGAAAATCACGATATAGTCATTTTCTATACCGCACAGAGACAAACCCGCGATAAATTGAGTATATCAATATATTGCTCAGCCTTAAGTCCGACCAATGTGGTCTGTAAATGATGGTAGGCGCTCGTCCCCACCAAGACCGCTAATACCACACCGCCTTAGCCGCGCTCACCCTTTAGAGCAGAGCTGTAACTTCTTGGCACTAAACATAGTTCTTCTCAGGTTTCTCTATGTTTACGTGGAACAATTTCCCTTGTGGATCATTAAAGTTTGTCCACATCTAAGTCTATTGTGTTACACTTCATTAAGCATTTCTTACATATTCCTTATTTTTGCACCTTCATTTTAACAGCTTATTGTGAAGTGTTCAATGTGATTTTACAATTTTCATTTCATTGAGTGTTTTCCATGCTTGTGTGTTGACATTTCTTTTCTGCCTGGATAGCAGAGGAAGGATACATTTAAAAGAAAAAATATTTACATTTAATATATATTTTTCTCCTGGTCCTTATTTTTCATAGGTCATAAAAAATAATAATTTTTTATATCGACCGATATAAAACACTTACATCGTGATACAGTTTTCAGCCAAATAACCCAGCCCTAGGTCACCCTATTGTTTCTTATCAATGATTAAAGACACACACACTCACACAACTGTCCTGACATCTACTTGACCTACTTTGTCCCCTTCTTCTTGCGTGCGCTGCTGGCATCCAAGGAGTGCGCCTCCAGTGAATGAGTTCTACATCCAAGCAAGCCCCAACTGTGACGGTACAAAACATGTCGTCTCCATGCTAACTCGCACAGCGTAGAGGGACGCTTTTGAGTAGTGGGTGGACCGCACGGCGGCCATCATGAATGCGGGCCCTGTGCGCCGCACTGGAACACACAATGGCGAGGCGGCACACATATTCGCACGCTGTGGCAAACATTTTTCACTGGACCCGACTTGGGCTCTTGCGACCGTTCAACTGTGTGACACGCACAGTGAGTCCCATTGATTATGTTACAAAAAAATCAGCTGGGTGCTCGTTATGTAAGAAGCCTGGGAGGCGAAAAACTGGGGTGGGGGATCTTGGGCCTTTAAAACATGTCTTTTTTTTTTATCATATGCACCCTCATTTTCACAGCGTCATTCAATAGCACTTTGACCCAGCAGGGTGGAGGATTGACCTGTTCTTGGGATGCAACTCAGTATTATTCTTCCTCCAAACACGACAAGTAGAGTTTATACCAAAAAGTTCTATTTTGGTTTCATCTGACCACATGACATTCTCCCAATCCTCTGCTGTATCATCCATGTATCCATTCTGGTATAAACTCAACTCGTTGTGTTTGCAGTAAGAAGAATACTGAGTTGCATCCCAAGAACACCAAACCTACTGTGAAGCATGGGGGTGGAAACATCATGCTTTGGGGCAGTTTTTCTGCTAAGGGGACAGGACGACTGATCCGTGTTAAGGAAAGAATGAATGGGGCCATGTATCGTGAGATTTTGAGCCAAAACCTCCTTCCATCAATGAAAGCTTTGAATGGTTGACCAAACACTTATTTTCCACCATAATTTACAAATAAATTATTTAAAATTCCTACAATGTGAATTCCTGGATTTTCTTTCACATTCTGTCTCTCACAGTTGAAGTGTACCTATAATGAAAATTACAGACCGCTGTCATCATTTTAAGTGGGAGGACTTGCACAATCAGTGGCTGACTAAATACTTTTTTGCCCCACTGTGTGTGTGTGTGTGTGTGTGTGTGTGTGTGTGTGTGTGTGTGTGTGTGTGTGTGTGTGTTCGTGTGTGTGTGTGTGTGTGTGTGTATATATATATATATATATATATATATATATATATATATATATATATATATTAGGGATGTAACGGTGCGTGTATTTGTATTGAACCGTTTCGGTACGGGGGTTTCGGTTCGGCACGCGGGCGTACCGAACGAGTTTGGAAGCAGAAGTCTTCACAAGCTGCTCTGCTTTCTGCCTCTGTCTCAGCAGTGAGCACCCAGCAATGTCCCGCCCACACAACCATCTGATTGGTTACATACAAAGCCAATCAGCAGTGCGTATTCAAAGCGATGTAACAGCCAATCAGCAGTGCGTATTCAGAGCGATGTAGTCAATGGTTTAGCGTCGAACAGAGATATTCGTTTAGCATGGGAGCAGCGTACTCTACCCAAATTATACTAAACACTTCCCAGTCACAACTATTACAAACATCACTATGAGCCCATTGACCTTCTAGAAACTTAAACTGCAGCTCAGCTAGCTCAAAGTATTGGCTTGAGGTGAAGGCTAATTAGCTTTTAGCGTAACGTTAGCTCATTTTGCTGTGCGTGTGTGTGCGTGAGTGTGTGTTAGGGGCAGCAAAGCCCTGTCTGTCTGTTATTTCATTGAACTACATTGTGTTTAGGGATGAATAGTCTCTCCTATTGCAATTGTACTATTTTTCAGCTATAGTTACATTAATCATTAGTAATGTAGAAGCCTAGTTTAGAATAGCAGGGTCTCTGCTGTCACATGTTGATAAAAATATAACATTTACATAATAAAAGTCAACTACAGGCTTCCCAAATACTGTAATAAATTAAGCATGATGAGTTGACAAACAGTTTCAATGGAAACTGTTTAATGTTGCACTTTTTATATGTAGAAGAAAGGTTTTTTCATTTTATTTAATCAAAGCAACAACTTGAGGCAGTTTAATGTGGATTAATGTGGGCAGAATTATTGTAGTTTTCCCAATGTTAAAAGGACAAAGCCATTGTTTACAAATTTGGTAAATAAATAACCAAAAAATTTATATTTTGTTGTTTTCTTACTGTACTGAAAATGAACCGAACCGTGACCTCTAAACCGAAGTACGTACCGAACCGAAAATGTTGTGTACCGTTACACCCCTAATATATATATATATATACATACACACACACACACACAAACACACACACACACACACAGACATATATACATGCTTTGGAGCCCCTGCCTCGAAATACATTTTTTTTGTCTCGGTGCCCTTCCTACTTGCCTCGGTGCCCTAAAATATGAGCCCTTCTTTAAGACAACACTTGCATAAACCTTAAAAAGTTAAAATTCGAGGCCGGCAATGATAGTTGATTCAATGCCCTGTAAATCGATATTGCCAAGAATAAATGATATTGATCCACAATCGACCATATCGGTTATTCTAGGAGGCCCAAAACAATCCAGATGTGGATCTGCACTACCATGGTCTGTTGTCATTGAGATTCACCCCAAAACAAAGCAACAGGAAAATGACAACACCATTAACTCCTCGTCAGGATTCAATTCAGTCTTCCTGACCCCCCCCCCACACACACACAACTTTGTTTGCCTATTTCTTGTGCAACCCTGTTAACAATCAAACAACAAAACATCCCTGGCGGTCACGGCCGAGAAATGAGCAGGGCACAACATGGCAGGGGACTGATGGTGGAGGAGGGGGGAAATAGACAGGTCCGTCCGCAGCAAAGAGAGGAAAAACTAGGCCACGTGGAAAAACAGAGCGCTCCGACTCCTTGATGAGTCTCATGTTGCCTCCGCCATCACTCCCTCCAGTTACGCGGCATCTTTCGCGATCCCTCCACCAGGAAGTGCAGTCTATTACTTTCTCTCTCTCCTTGACAACAAGAATGTCAAGACGACGTGGCCTTAAAACTCAGAAATATTTAATCCGGCACTGGCGACAAACAACCGATGACAATCTCTGCAGGTTTTGGAGATTGTATCAGCTCTGATGTGTGAGAACTGGCATCCAAAGTTGTGTGCAGCACATATGGTCAGGAGAAAAGTCCTTTGCTTGGCTGCCACTTTCACTTTAGACAGACACGCACATACACACACACACACACACACACACACACACGGTGGCATGATTTGCAAGCCAAACACACACATTGAAGGATTGCGACGTCCCACTTTTCTCGCCTTACAAAGTAGAAACCCAACTGCAATCAGAGCCGCCATTTTCAGAATGGATTACACAACGCGCTTCAAGTGACGCCAGAATTGTATTTATTTTTTTGCGCTTAGGTTGCACACTCGCGTATTACGGTAGTGTGGAAAAAAAAGAAGAATCAGCCTTAGACAAAATATGGCTAAAACGGGGTTAAGATGCATCAGATGACCTCTCCTTAGACCAAAATGCGGGGAACATATAAGCTGTGATGGATACCGTTCACATTTGAACCGATACGGAAGCAATTCTCAGTACCTAGGATTTAATACCAATTTTTGCTACTTTTGTGTTTGTGTTTATCTAATAAAATATTCTTTCAAATTAACAAATTTTTTTTCCTGTGCTGTCCAGTTGTAATATCTTGTTTTCTTATACCAAGGGTCGGCAACCCAAAATGTTGAAAGAGCCATATTGGAACAACAATACAAAAACAAATCTGTCTGGAGCCGTAAAAAATTCAAAACCATATTACATACAGATAGTGCGACATGAGATATAAATTGAATTAAGAGGACTTAAAGGAAACTAAATGAGCTCAAATATAGCTACAAATGAGGTATAATGATGCAATATTTACATATCGCTAGCCTAAATAGCGTGTCAGCATCGATTAGCTGGCAGTGACCAAATATGTCTGATTAGCACTCCACACAATTCAATAAAATCCACAAAACTCACCTTTGTGCATTCATGCACAATGTTAAAAGTTTGGTGGACCAAATGAGAAAACACGTCCTAGAAAGTCGGAGAAAGTTATACATGTAAACAAAATACGGTGAGTTCAAGGAGCGTCAAAATTAGTAAGACAAAACGGCGCTCGCCAACTACTCGAATCAGTGAAGCACGTTTAATACAAACGGTGTGCATTATAACAATTAGGGAGGTTTTTGTCATGTTTGTCCTCCTACAGAAACCATATTAAGACAAAAAATATGTTTTTCCCTTCATCTTTTTCCATTTTTCATACATTTTTGAAAAAGCTCCAGAGAGCCACTAGGGCGGCGCTAAAGAGCCGCGGGTTGCCGATCCCCGTCTTATACCATTTAAGTCTCAATTGTAATGCCGTTGCACGTCTAAGACATTACTGTATAGGCTAGCTGTGCTACTTCGGAAGTGGCTTTTTCCAGAAATGTGTTAGGTTGGGCCCTATAAAGTGTTTATACTTTAAGTATTGTGCTTATTACCCACAAGCGGTTTGATTGTTTCATTCATTTTAGTTGCAATCTTCATAACTCAATTTGGAGTTGTTGACACCGCCATGTAAAACCGCTAACGCTAGTAGTAGCCTGTCTATGGCAAATCAAATGTAAGTTAGCATCAAGCTAGTGCATTTTAGAAAAGTGTGGCCTTAGTGCTGCATATTGTTACAAGAATACTTGCTATGTTGGTGTTGAAAATGTCAACATTACTCCGGGGGTGTTTCGTCTGCAACCAGACATGACATCACATGCCACAAAAGGTATGAAAATATGGCATTGTTTTATATCACTGGAATCAATACCTTGTAGTACCAACTGGATTTGTTCGGTGCCTGTAAAAGTACCAGATTCAGACCGGATGCGCCACCTCGCCCCCTGTTACAAGTTTCCAGTTTTTGTATGACATAACATGTTTTCATATGTGCTTATTTTTGTTCAGGGGTTTGTTTACTGGTCTCAAACTGAGCCCTCCACCACAGGAGATTAGTTTGGGAACCCCTGTTTATCTCGTTGTCCTCCCCTCAGGTTTACCTTTTCCTACCTTGTTTACAGCGCGCCGCCCTTGTGAAGACTCATCAGTCTTCCTGCTATCTATCTATACCCTGTAACAGTATATTGTATGTCTACTCTTGGACGGTTGCACCAAAAAAACATTGTATTTTTAAGTGCAATGAGAAAGCTCTTCTGTACTTTTCCAATGATTAATCACATCATTATGATAATACAGAATTGCCTATGCATTATATAATTACATAATATTTTTTGCATGGTCAGACAATACTAAAGTTTAAACGGCACGCAATGTTATGCAGTGAATGGATTTTTTTGTCAAAATTGAAAGAACGAAGATAGTCAGAAAGATTAAGTGCTTTATTCACGCACATTATTTTTAGGCTTTTGCGGGCCACAAAAAATAATGCGACGGGCAAAATATGGCGCCCGGACCTTGAGTTCTGTATTCAACATAATGTAAATAAATATGGTACATTGAATATTAGAGATGCCGATAAATGCTTAAAATGTAATATCGGAAATTATCTGTATCTCTTTCAAAAAGTTAAATCTATGACTTTTTAAAATGCCGCTGTACGGAATGGTACACGGCAGTAGGGAAAAGTACAGAGCGCCAATAAACCTTAAAGGCACCGCCTTTGCGTGCCAGCCTAGTCACATATCTACGGCTTTTCACTCACACAAGTGAATGCAATGCATACTTGTTCAACAGGCATACAGGTCACACTAAGGGTGGCCGTATAAACAACTGTAACACTGTTACAAATATGCGCCACACTGTGAACCCACACCAAACAAGAATAACAAACACATTTCGGGAGAACATCTGCACCGTAACACAACAGAACAAACACCCTTGCAGCACTAACTCTTCCGGGATGCTACAATATACATCCCCCGCCCACCTCAACCTCCTCGTGCTCTCTCAGGGAGAGCAAGTCCCAAATTCCAAGCAGCTGTTTTGAGGCATTTAAAAAAAAAATAATGCACTTTGTGACTTCAATAATAAATATGGCAGTGCCATGCTGGCATTTTTTTCCATAACTTGAGTTGAATTATTTGGGAAAACCTTGCTACATTGTTTAATGCATCCAGCGGGGCATCACAATAAAATTAGGCATAATAACGTGTTAATTCCACGACTGTATATATTGGTATCGGTTGATATCGGAATCGGTGAGTAAGAGTTGGACAATATTGGAATATCGGATATCGGCAAAAAAGTCATTATCGGACATCACTATTAAATATGATGTGAATATTATGTAAACATAGTACATTAAAGACCTACTGAAACCCACTACTACCCACCACGCATTCTGATAGTTTATATATCAATGATGAAATATTAACATTGCAACACATGCCAATACGGCTTTCTTAGTTTACTAAATTACAATTTTAAATTTCCCGGGAGTTTTGTCTTGGAAACGTCGTGTAATGATGACGTGTACGCAGGACGTCACGCGTTTTTAGGAAGTATGAGCGCTGCACACACACAGAGCTAAAAGTCGTCTGCTTTAACCGCATATATACACAGTATTTTGGAGATCTGTATTGCTGAATCTTTTGCAATTTGTTCAATTAATATTGGAGAAGTCACAGTAGAAAGATGGAGTTGGGAAGCTTTAGCCTTTAGCCACACAAACACACGGTGATTCCTTGTTTAAAATTCCAGGGGCTGAAACTTTCCTATGGATCAGAGCGCGGTCAAGCGAACATGAAACACGACAGAATGTCAACCAGCAGGTTTCGGTGAGAAAATTGTGGCTAAAAAGTCGCCACTAACCGGATATCAGCTGAACTTGTGTCGTCCGTACGCTGCCGTTGATACCCGTGAGACATGGCGTCAAGACACCCGTGGACAAACCCCTCTGACTATCAGGTAATATTAAACTCACTAAAACACTAGCAACACAGTAGAAAGAAAATAGATTTCCCAGAATTATCCTAGTAAATGTGTTTAAAAGGCACGGCGTGGCGCAGTGGGAGAGTGGCCGTGCGCAACCCGAGGGTCCCTGGTTCAAATCCCACCTAGAACCAACCTCGTCACGTCCGTTGTGTCCTGAGCAAGACACTTCACCCTTGCTCCTGATGGGTGCTGGTTGGCGCCTTGCATGGCAGCTCCCTCCATCAGTGTGTGAATGTGTGTGTGAATGGGTAAATGTGGAAGTAGTGTCAAAGCGCTTTGAGTACCTTGAAGGTAGGAAAGCGCTATACAAGTACAACCCATTTATCATTTAAAAACATCGGAATACGTTCCCAATGCAATCGCGTTTTTTTGTTGTTGTTTTTTTCTAGTCCGTCGCTATCAATATCCTCAAACACGAATCTTTCATCCTCGCTCAAATTAATGGGGAAATTGTTGTTTTCTCGGTCCGAATAACTGTTTTTCTTGGAGGTTCTCATTAAATTCAATGTGAATATGTGAGGAGCCCCCACACTTGCGACGTCATCATCTGCGACGTCATCATCTGCGACTTTCTGTAAAGGTGAGGCTTTTTCAGGAAGTACCAAAAGTGGCGAACTTTATCGTCTATGTTCTCTACTAAATCCTTTCAGCAAAAATATTGCAATATCGCGAAATGATCAAGTATGACGCATAGAATGGACCTGCTATCCCCGTTTAAATAAGAAAATCTCATTTCAGAAGACCTTTAAAAGGTACTTATAACTGGTAATTATGTAAATAGTATACAACAATTTGGTTTACAATCTTCATACTTACTCTATTACTCTAAAAAACTCCTTTGTCCCACAATCCATTAGACTGTACAACTCCTCTCTGGGGGGAGGGAGGGTACTAGGATGACCGGGGATGCAAAACAATAAAAGTGCAATACTTTTTCTTAACATGGTCACTACTGCCTAGTTTCCCTTGTTATATTCTCATTTTACTGTTATAATTTAATTCTCATAGTTGCTTCTTATTATAATATTTTTCTATTGTGTTTCCATTTATACCCCCATTATTTACTTTTTAAATTCCATCTCAAGTCTGTACACTGCTGCTGGAATTTAAATTTTCCTGAGGGAACTCTCCTGAAGGAATCAATAAAGTACTATCTATCTATTACAGTTTACCTCAATTTTGTTGTGACAAATGACTCCCATGAAGATAAAGACGTGGAAAAAAATATTGGTAAAATTCACCTGCAGAGTGAACGCAGTCTTGGATGTCATGAACTAGTTTGTTAGCACCGTTTCTCGGGTAACAAATCCATTAGGCAGTTGAAAGTCACACTGACACTACTGCACAGTCTCACACACACACACACACACACACACACACACTTCTGGAATCTATATTGGTAAAGGGCACAGTCACTGCAGTGGAATTCTTTTTCGTATTAATTTTCCAATTGTTGTCCTTCCTGCCAGACTTCCTTTGGTTCTCCGTGGATTTCTGCAGGCTGACGCAGCAGCTTTCATGCACTGGGCTTCATCTTTGAAAAAAAACTACACACTGAGCACAAATCCGCATTTTTTACACAGCAGATTTTTTTTTTACGGGGTCTTATGAGGTAAATACTGTATGTGAACGCCTGCTTTTCCACGGAGTCAGTATGTCCTACTTGGTGTTTTTCCACAATTGACCCCGCCGCCATGACTGGAGACATCCTGTCATTGTTGTGTGTCGGCAGCGCACATCAACACAAACACGCGAGGGACACACACACGCACTTTAACAGACACATGGCACAAACACCCCTTCCCCCCTCCTGTGAATGATTTAAGACGTATCGCATGTCCCTCCTACTCTTTCGGTCGAGCAATTCCACAGGAGAGAGCGACGCCAAGTTCACATTTGTCAAGACTATTCTTCCCGGCAACTGCCATGAGTGACACGCGGCTGACACCCGGGCTGGGCGATATAACACTGTATCACAATATAAGTCTTTGCTATATTGGTTGATATCAATGATTAACAGTACACAAAAATTTTGGTTTAGAAGTCACGGTTCTGTTCATTTTCGGTACAGTAAGAAAACAACAAAATATACATTTTTTGGTTATTTATTTACCAAATTTGTCAGTATGTCCTACTTCATGTCCAAAGAGCCAAGTGGGCAGGAAGAAGAGGAGAAGCAAAGACAAAACATTTTTTTGGAAAAGTGTACGGAAATGACAGGGCATACTTCTTATTTTAGCAAGATATGCCGTTTTGTTGTCAAAATGGCCAGCTTGTAAATCTACTGGGATGGGGAAGAAATGAGATGTTAAACATAATACACAGCTTAATCTAATAGTCTCAACTTCAAAATGAGATGGTGTAGCTTGCCAACATAATGTGTGTGCGTGTGTGTGTGTGTGTGTGTGTGTGTGTGTGTGTGTGTGTGTGTGTGTGTGTGTGATCATCACGGCTGACCTGCCGTTTGCCTACTGAGGAACATTAGTGCCCTCATCATTTACAATTAACTAGATCCTAATCACAGACGCATAAAAACTAATCACTTTAAGGCATGCGTCGGTTTCAGAAGATGCGGCTGGGCGGGGAGTTGGGGGAGAAAATCATGATTTACCCTTTTCATTCTATATTCTTCAACTGTACAGGGGAAAATATCCTACAACTCTGCAGGGCGTTTTGGGGCAGGAAAGCTTTATGTGCACATAAGGAGTGGGTCGAGCAAATTGTTGCCATGGCTTCTCGAAAAAAAAGTTGTACAAAAGCTAAATGTCATTTGTATTTGTTACCTTCTTGAGACCTCCGAAAAAATGCCTACCTCCTTAGGACCACCCTTTCTAGATATATAAAGTTTTATATTTACAACATTAATAATATATACATACTAGGGGTGTAACGGTTCGTGTATTTGTATTGATCCGTTTCGGTACGGGGGTTTCGGTTCGGTTCGGTTCGGAGGTGTACGGAACGAGTTTCCACACGGACATATTAAGTAGCGTACCGCACGTTGTGTAAACAATGCACACCGAGGCACAACACACGGCATGCTAGCAGCGACCGGGCTACAATAGACTGACCATACCTCCTCTTTTCAGCGGATATGTCCTCTTTTGCAGGGCTGTCCGGGTGGAGTTATTTAAATGCCTTAAATGTCCGGCATTTTAAGTTCGGTTTGCTTGTATTTTCAATGTACGTTCAGGGTTAAGAAGGGGTTAAAAACAAAACAGATTGTGCACGCAGCAGCATTTGTGAGGGAGGGGCAGAGACAGAGAAAGCGAGAGAGTTATGGTAAACGCGCATGCGTCGCCAAGCTCTGCTTTTTATCCATAGATTTATCAGATTTAATTTTTTATTATCTATAGCAAGGGGGTCAAAAGTGTGCCCCAGAAGCCATTTGCAGCCCACAGCTAATGTTTTAAAGGCCCACGGCACATTCTAAAAATACTATTAAAATAAACAAAAACACAAACAAAAGTGAAATCAAAAAGCTTAAAGGCTAAATGTAATTTACAAAAAGTTGCAACGTTGACTAATAAAACAAAGATGTTTTTTTTCTTTCAATCTGTCATTGCTCAAAACATAATATTGAATCAAACTCAGTGTTATTGGGAATTATTGACCTGTCCAAGGTTCCGATTACTTCACATCAAATATTCCACTAAGAAAAATATTTTTGGTGGAAGATTTAGCAAATTTGGTAAATAAATAACCAAAGAATTTATATTTTGTCGTTTTCTTACTGTACCGAAAATGAACCGAACCGTGACCTCTGAACCGAGGTACGTACCGGACCGAAATTTTTGTGTACCGTTACACCCCTAATACATATTATGCAAATATAAAAAAGGCAGACTTTTAGTTAAGTTTTTTTGTAATTGTTTATCATCACTATTTACTTCAAGTTATTACAGTATGTCTCTATATGAATTATTTTTTTTTAATCAATTTTGGCCATTTAAATTTCTTACACACACTTATTATATATATTGACCAAGAGGGGAGCACTTCAAATTTTTACACACACTTATTTCATATGGTGACCAACGGGGCAGTCAATTTGAAAAATCCCTCCTTTTTGGGACCACCCTAATTTAGATATATTTCACCACCAGGGGTGCAAATGTGACATTCTTTATTACATGCAATGGTTTTACGTATTGGGACCATGATTTATATCCTAACTTGTTCAGTGGTCCTCATATGGAAGATACTTTTCCTTGCTGATGTCTTATGAAGGGTGAAAATACAACACACACACACACCCAGAGGAGTTTGGTTTCATTACCACAATCAATAATTAAAAAGCCCCAACTCCTTTTCATCAGCATCCTCACTTGTGACCTGAGCCTACTGGCTGTCACACACACACACACACACAGAATGAGAGGGGCGGCATTCATTTTCAAAGCGCCCCTGTCACCGGGCTTATGAAACACCACAACTTAAAAAAAAACAAAAAAAAAGGACAGACCGAAGTCCCTCACGCTCTTCATTCACAAACGTTTCAAAAAGACTCGACATTTACCCTGGCGTTCGCAGGAGCGGCTTTGATATTTACAGCACAAACACACGGTGACGGATGAGGCCGGCTGGGTGAGCAAAGAAAAATTCCCTGACACGGGGCCAGCGGGGGAGACACCATAAAACGGCTTCCTCCGGCGTGTCCGAAAGTACACAAGTGATTATACAAAAGGCCGCAGGGGTTGCCGCGCCAGAGGAGCCCAAACTAGTGCGGAAGGAGGCAAAGGGGGGCCATGTTTTACTTCAACCAAAAGATCCTCAGACAAATAACATCAAGGCATTTCTCGATAGCTTATTTGGATTATATTATTTACTAATCCAAAAGAAACACCTTAACCCCCGGGATAATGAACTTTATTGTTTTGGGGGCCACATTTCCAGAAAGTTAAGGAAGTGACGTAACGTGAATTATATTTATATAGCGCTTTTCTCTAGTGACTCAAAGCACTTTACAGAGTGAAATCCAATATCTAAACCAGTGTGGGTGGCACTGGGAGCAGGTGAGTAAAGTGTCTTGCCAAACGACACAACGGCAGTGACGAGGATGGCGGAAGCGGGGATCGAACCTGCAACCCTCAAATTGCTAGTTCTTGCACTGCAAGACCCAGTGTGCACTCTGACAAGAATGAGGCAGATAGTGTTTACTACCTCCAAACCACATACTGTTATTTTAATGTTACCGTATTTTCCGGACTATGGAGTAAACCTGTATATAAGCCCCACCCACTCAATGTAAGGATAAACATTTTTCCCATATATTAGCAGCACCAGACTATAAGTCGCAGATATACCCAGACTTCACTAATAGTGTTATTCTGTATTCCCGAGTACCAGCATCCACTACAGTAGACATTTGATTTTGGTCTATTTACAGGAGTTACAGGAGCGTTCTGCTGTTTTTAAGGACCATCTGCAAAAAAGCTAGTCAAAGCATTCTAGTGTTTTTAAAGGCCTACTGAAATTAGATTTTTCTTATTTAAACAGGGACAGCAGGTCCATTCTATGTGTCATACTTGATCATTTCGCGATATTGCCATATTTTTGCTGAAAGGATTTAGTAGAGAACATCGACGATAAAGTTCGCAACTTTTGGTCGCTAATAGAAAAGCCCTGCCTTTACCGGAAGTATGTGCGCGTGACGTCACGAGTTGCAGGGCTCCACACATATTCGCATTGTTTATAATGGGAGCCACCAAGCAGTGAGAGCAATTTCGGACCGAGAAAGCAACAATTTCCCCATTAATTTGAGCGAGGATGAAAGATTCGTGGATGAGGACGTTTAGAGTGAAGTACTAGATTAAAAAAAAAAAGAAAGAAGAAACAAAAGACAAGGCGACGGCTCCAGGCGACGGCTCCAGGCGGCGGCAGGCGGCATTTCAGATGTAATTAGACACATTTACTAGGATAATTCTGGAAGATCCCTTATCTGCTTATTGTTTTAATAGTGTTTTAGTGAGATTCTAAAGACATACCTGAAAGCCGGATGGCTGCAGTGAACGCCAGTGTGTCTTTTAGAGAAGCCAATGGAGGAGCCAAGATCACAGCTGCCTTTTTGAGCTGCAGGAGGAAGTCGCATAATCCACTGATTTCTCCGGGAAGACTTAATATCACAATTTTCCCATCCAAAGACATGACGGTTGACGTAGAGAAAACATGTTTGCTTGACCGCTCTGTGTTAAAGCTTCACAACAAACAAAGAAACACCGGCTGTGTCTCGGTGCTAAGACAGCTGCAATCCACTGCTTTCCACCAACAGCATTCTTCTTTATAGTCTCCATTATTAAATGAACAAATTGCAAAAGATTCAGCAACGCAGATGTCCAAATTACTGTGTAATTATGTGGTTAAAGAAGACGACTTTTAGCCGCGAGTCGTGCAGCGCTAATATTTCCTTACAGTTTGTGACGCCACGCGCATGCGTCATCATTCCGCGACGTTTTCAACAATAAACTCCGCGGTAAATTTAAAATTGCAATTTAGTAAACTAAAAAGGCCGTATTGGCATGTGTTGCAATGTTAATATTTCATCATTGATATATAAACTGTCGGACTGCGTGGTCGGTAGTAGTGGGTTTCAGAAGGCCTTCAATAATCTGCTGCAAAAAGGTAACTTCTAAAAATTTTTTCGACTGAAGCCACCAGTTAAAAAAACATTGCCAAAATCAGAGGAATATTGTCTAAAATATGAGACTTTCGGAGACTTATCCATGCATTTGTCTCAAGCTGTAATGGCCTTCTCACTGCAAAGCATAAGCAGTATATACAGAGCACTGCTGCTCGAGTCCTGACTAGAACCAGGAAATATGACTGCTATAGTTCAGTGCGTAGGTCACTGCACCTGTTGCTCAGAGAAAAGACTTTTAACACAGCCCTGCTTGTTTGCAAGTCTTTCGTGATCTTGTGCCAAAGTTCATCTCTGACATGTTAAAACCATTAGAACCATCCCGAGCTCTGAGAACCTCAAGGAGTGGTCTCGTGCTGGTGCCCAGAGTCAGGACCGACCATGGTGAGACTGTTTCAGTTTTATGCTTCTAAACTCTGGAAGTCTTCCAGAAGATGTCAGATGGGCCTCAACATTGGCAATGTTCAAATCCAAGCTGAAAACACTTACTTAATTATGCATATGACAACTGAAAGTACTTTATCTACACCCGTGGTGACAAACGTAAAAAGCAGTTCACTTTTATGATTGGCAAACTCATCAAACGGGCCGTTTGATGAGTTTGCCAATCATAAAAGTGAACTGCTTTTTTTTTTTTTTTTGTGAACTAAAGAAAATGCTGTTCTAAATGTGTCCACTGGATGTCACAATAGCAATTCTGTTAGGCAAAGGAAACGGTTTATACCAAACAAGAGGTACACAGTAAAGGGGGACTGTGACTCCTCTTTGATTGATTAAAACTTTTATTAGTAAATTGCACAGTACAGTACATATTCCGTACAATTGACCACTAAATGGTAACACCGGAATAAGCTTTTGAACTTGTTTAAGTCGGGGTCCACGTTAATCAATTCATGGTAACCGACCCTCATGAAACTTAAATCCTGCCGTTTTCTGTCTTCTGCTTCGAACACATCGTCGCTTGGCACCCTCGTGCCGTCAAAAATATCCGTCAAACACGAGAAAAGTGAACTAAACCCTTCTGAATAGTTTTACCTGCTTTTCTTACAGTTTGTTGAGTTAGCTCTGGATTGATACATGGACATGACAAAGGAGGTATTTGATACCTAGAATTGTTTCCATGTTGTGTTTTTTGTTCAATCCCAGAAAGACTGTGACTTAAAGTTGAATCCTGGCTTTGTAGATTTACTGAGACCAAGTCTAAGTTCATTATGTTTTTAAAACTGCACCAATTTCCTCAAGAGTTTTCAACAAATTTGATGTGTTTTGTCCATGAGTATAGTTTTCAGAATGTGCTTGTTCTATTTTTGGCCAAAGTAAAACAAAGAAAACAACCTGAAGTTGTCTTTATTTTGAAGTTATCATGCCATGACTTTACCATCACGGTCCACTTGGGAATAAATTTTCCTCCATGCGGACCCTGAGCTAAAATGAGTTTGACACCCCTGATCTACACTCTTTGATTGATTTAAATTGTGCTTGTTTTAATTATTACTTTATTTTTATATTTGAATTTTAATTGTTCTTATTAAAAAATTTTTTTTTTTCCTTCTTGCAATTCTCTGTAAAACACTTTGAATTGCCTTGTGTACAAATTGTGCTCTATAATTAAACTTGCCTTGCGTGGCCTTCAATAGCCCAAATGAAGAAATACAGAGGACCTAAGATGGAACCCTGAGGAACACCACTAGAAGAAGTTGAACAAATGACTCCTGACTGCTGAAACAGCAACACCTTAGTTGCAAAAATCCCATTTTGGAAAGAATGAGGAGAGGACCTTAAGGGGTTGCTTGAGAAACAACCCAGTTATATAAATCACAAGTTCGAACCCCAGTGTTGTTATTCAAGGCAAAGTTAACATGTCAATGCAAGGATCTGCCAATGTGTTTACAGTGGTCCAAGTTCCTCTAGAACAGTGTTTTTCAACCTTTTTTGAGCCAAGGCACATTTTTTTCATTGAAAAAATGCAGAGGCACACCACCAGCTGAAATCATTAAAAAATGAAACGCAGCAGCTGATATTGACAGTAAAAAGTTGTTGTCACAATTTTTAGATATGACTTTAAACCATAACCAAGCATGCATCAATATTGCTCTTGTCTCAAAGTAGGTGTACACATCGCTCCGTCACTTATTTGGAGTTGTTTGCTTTTTTCCTGTGTGTAGTGTTTTAGTTAATGTCTTGGTGGCTATTTTGGTGGCTTTTTCTCTTTTTTTGGTATTTTCCTGCAGCAGTTTCATGTCTTCCTTGACCGCTATTCCCCACACCTGCTTCGTTTTAGCACTCAAGAATATTTCAGTTGTTTTTATCCTTCTGTGTGGGGACATTGTTGATAGTCATGTCACATTCGGATGTACTTTGTGGACGCCGTCTTTGCTACACAGTAAGTCTTTGCTGTCGTCCAGAATTCCGTTTTTGTTTACTTTGTAGCCAGTTCAGTTTTAGTTTCGTTCTGCATAGCCTTCCCTATGCCTTTTCTTAGGGACACTCACCTTTTGTTTATTTTTGGTTTAAGCATCAGATACCTTTTACCTGCACGCTTCCTCCCGCTTTTTCCGACATCTACAAAGCAATTAGCTACCTGCTGCCACCTACTGATATAGAAGAGTATAACGTGGTAAGTCTGCCGATCTCCAGACAGTACGGACACTCAACAACGGCACATTATTTGCGGATTATAATTACTGGTTAGCAAAAATTACAAATACTGTATTTTTCGGATTATACATCGCTTCGGAGTATACATTTCACCGGCCGAAAATGCATAATAAAGAAGGAAAAAACATATATACGTTGCACTGGGGTATAAGTCGCATTTTTGGGGGAAATGTATTTGATAAAATCCAACACCAAGAATAGACATTTGAAAGGCAATTTAAAATAAATAAAGAATAGTGAACAACAGGCTGAATAAGTGTACGTTATATGACGCATAAATAACCAACGGAAAACGTGCCTGATATGTTAAAGTAACATATTATGGTAAGAGTCATTCAAATAACTATAACATATAGAACATGCTATATGTTTACCAAACAATCTGTCACTCCTAATCGATAAATTCAATGGGATCTACTTCCTCGATGTCGCTTCTAAACAACTCTGCCAACTCCAAAGGTATGTGCCGCTTCCTTTTGTCGTTTTCTGCTGCATATTTCACTACGTCCAGCTTGTAATCTGCAGTACATGATTTCCTTTTCAGTCCAATATTTTGTTCAGCCCTTCACAGTTTGTATAAGTGACTGCCAACGTTGAAATTATCAATGTTAATAGCTACGGCAGTAGCGTATAGCAGTTAGCATCACATGACCCACGATGCACGTCTGCCATGACCCTCCCCCGCCGAATTCTTATTGGTTGACGTGTGTGTGACGATTGCTGACATTTTCTTCGTCTCTTCTGCAAATTAGATAAATAATATTATGTAATATTTTACGGTAATGTGTTAATAATTTCACACATAAGTCGCTCCGGAGTATATGTCGCACCCGCCCGCCAAACTATGAAAAAAACAGATTTATAATCCGACAAATACGGTAGGTGAAATTACATAATCTCCCACGGCACACCAGACTGTATCTCGCGGCATACTAGTAGTGGTTGAAAAACACTGCTCTATACAACAGTAGCAGTCTGGGTTTTTTTTCGGAATTTTCTGCAAAAAAGTTGGTCTCCCAAGTTTTGAAATGAATTTAGGGTGTTGATGTGGCGTCATTTCCTAGCCGGAGTTGAATAGCCCTACTCTAACCTTTCATGTTAGCTCATCCTGTTAACTTTATCCACTACATATGCTCTATGTATTCCTTTTGCTTGGCTAGTACCAAACCTGTGCCATGCCTTCACATGTTCACCTCTGCACATGAATAGTTGTAACGGCTTGAAATGAAAAAAATTATGAATTTAAAGATACTCTGCTGATTTCAGGACCTACGAGTGCACAAATGCCAGGACTGCTCTGCTGTTTTTTGTGACCAACGGCAAAACACCAGTCAAAGCTCCACTCTGTGACAGTAACACGGGAAGTAGGAACTGCAAAAATAAATCTCTATGACAGCACTTCAGAAGGGCTCTGTTGTTTTTAAGGACACACTGCAAAAATACTAATCAAAGATCCTCAACATGACAAATGCATTTTGCAGTTCTTAAATACTTACTCCAAAAATATGACTCACAAGTTTGAACTGAACTTGTGACTCGCTGTGATGTCATTCATTGCCTGGATTTGGCCCACAGGGCACAAGTTCTTCATCTAGAACATCAGCAGTGAGCATTGTGTTAGATACACATGCATATAAAAGCAGTTTTAAAAAACTGTTCCAGGATAGGAACGCTCCCTTCTTATTGAGGTCTTAATGCATCATTATGCTTATTATTGCATTCTTCTTCTCCAGATTTTGGCACGTTCTACCTTCCAAATTTTTCACCTGATTCAAACCGTTCCAACTTCAAACTGCGAGCTTTCCCTTGACAAATTTCAAACATTCCCAGATTTCCTGGACATTTTTCCCATTCAAAATGAATTGGCTATTTTTCACACTTTACCAATTTCCACATTTTTCAACCAATTCAAACAATTCCACCATTCTGGAAAATCAACTCCCCTTTTTCCGAGTCCCAAAAAATTCCAGGATTTTCCAGAATTCCTGGTTTTCCAAAGCCTTTTTTCTGGCGACTACTCCTCCCACATATGTCAACCCATTTCAACCGTTCCACCGTCAAAACATTCTTCTTAGTTATGACAAAAAAAACAAAGTCTTTTTTTTGGAACTGGAAAAATTCCCGGTTTTCCTGAAATTCCAGGAGTTACGTAATACCATTTCTTAACTCGACATGTTACTACTTCAACATTTCTCGACCGATTGAAAAAATTTTAAGACTAACCATTTCAACTCATTCAGACCATTACAGTTTAATAACCATTTTAAAAACAATTCACGCTTTTCCCGATATTCCCCAATTTTGGGGGAAATTACCATTCAACTCAGTGGGATATTGGACACAGTATGTTGTCAAGATTATGAGATGCAATGCAAGTGCAAGCCACTGTGACACTATTGTTTTTTTAAATGTTTTTATTGTATATAAATGTCTTTAATAATGTCAATGGGGGATTTTCAATCACAGCTATGTTGAAATTGTTATTAATATTGATACTTAATATTCATTTTTGTCTGATTGTTTTGTGTGTCCTCTCAATTGCTCTGTTTATTGCTATTCTGAATTGCTGGGTCGTAGTTTGGTTTTGGGATTACATTATTATGGTGTGGTTGTGTATTGTTCTGTTGGATTGATTAAAAAGTTCCAAAATTCCCACATTTTTCATCTGATTCAAACTGTTCCAACTTAAAAAAAATCTGCCTGTTTAGGAATTGTGTGCTCTACTTCAACAATTAAAAAAAATATTCCAGGATTTCAGTTAAACTTCAGTATTGGAGCATTCACACCCAATTCCTTCAGGAATTGCCTCTATTAGAGAGAGCTGAGAGTATGATGCAGTCCACCAAATTCCACCTAGTTCAGTGGTTCTCAAATGGGGGTACTTGAAGGTATGCCAAGGGGTACGTGAGATTTTTTTTAAATATTCCAAAAATAGCAACAATTAAAAAATCCTTAAAAAAAAAAAAAAAAATATATATATATATATATATATATATATATTGAATAATACTTCAACAAAATATGAATGTAAGTTCATAAACTGTGAAAAAAATACAACAATGCAATATTCAGTGCGGACAGCTAGATTTTTTGTGGGCATGTTCCCTAAATATTGATTTTAAAGATTTTTTTTTTTTTGTGAAGAAATTTTTAGAATTAAGTTCATGAATCCAGATGGATCTCTATTACAATCCCCAAAGAGGGCACTTTAACTTGATGATTACTTCTATGTGTAGAAAACTTTATTTATAATTGAATCACCTGTTTTCCAACAAGTTTTTGGTCATTTTTATATCTTTTTTCCAAATAGTTCAAGAAAGACCACTACAAATGAGCAATATTTTGGCTGTTATACAATTTAAAGGCCTACTGAAACCCACTACTACACACCACGCAGTCTGATAGTATATATATCTATGATGAAATATTAACATTGCAACACATGCCAATACGGCCTTTTTAGTTTACTAAATTACAATTTTAAATTTCCCGGAAGTTTCGTCTTGGAAACGTCGTGTAATGACGACATGTACGCAGGACGTCACACGTTTTTAGGAAGTATGAGCACTACGCACACACAGGTAAAAGTCGTCTGCTTTAACAGCATAATTATACAGTATTTTGGAGATCTGTGTTGCTGAATCTTTTGCATTTTGTTCAATTAATATTGGAGAAGTCACAGTAGAAAGATGGAGTTGGGAAGCTTTAGCCTTTAGCCACACAAACACACAGGGATTCCTTGTTTAAAATTCCCGGAGCTGAAACTTTACTATGAATCAGAGCGCGGTCAAGCCAACATGGATCCCGACCACATGTCAACCAGCAGGTTTCGGTGAGAAAATTGTGGTTAAAAAGTCGCCACCTACCGGATATCAGCTGAGCTTGTGCAGTCCACACAGCTGCCGTCGACACCCGTGAGACATGGCGTCAAGACACCCGTGGACAAACCCCTCCGACTACCAGGTAATATTAAACTCACTAAAACACCAGCAACACAATAGAAAGATAAGGGATTTTCCAAAATTATCCTAGTAAATGTGTTTAAAAACATCGGAATACGTCCCAATGCTATCGCGTTGTTTTTTTTAACTCATTTTTTTTTCTAGTCCGTCGCTATCAATATTCTCAAACACAAATCTTTCTTCCTCGCTCAAATTAATGGGGAAATTGTTGTTTTCTCGGTCCGAATAGCTTTTTTTGTTGGAGGCTCCCATTAAAATCAATGTGAATATGTGAGGAGCCCCCACACGTGCGACGTCATCGTCTGCGACTTCCGGTAAAGGCGAGGCTTTTTCAGGAAGTACCAAAAGTGGCAAACTTTGTCGTCGATTTTCTCTACTAAATCCTTTCAGCAAAAATATGGCAATATTGCGAAATCTCATTTCAGTAGGCCTATAAAGGCCTACTGAAATGAGATTTTCTTATTTAAACAGGGATAGCAGGTTCATCCTATGTGTCATACTTGATCATTTCGCGATATTGCCATATTTTTGCTGAAAGGATTTAATAGAGAACATCGACGATTAAGTTTGCAACTTTTGGTCGCTAACAGAAAAGCCCTGCCTTTACCGGAAGTCGCAAACGATGACGTCACCCGTTGAGTGCTCCTCCTCACATCCTCACATTGTTTTTAATGGGAGCCTCTAACAAAAAGAGCTATTCGGATCAAGAAAACGACAATTTCCCCATTAATTTGAGCGAGTATGAAAGATCTGGTTTGAGGATATATAAACTATCAGACTGCGTAGTCCGTAGTAGTGGGTTTCAGTAGGCCTTTAATAAATCAGAAATTGATGACATAGTGATGTATTTTACTTCTTTATCTCTTTTTTTCAACCAAAAATGCTTTGCTTGGATTAGGGCAGGGGGAGGGAACCTATGGCTCTAGAGCCAGATGTGGCTCTTTTGATGACTACACCTGGCTCTCAAATAAATCTTAGCTGACATTGCTTAACAAGATAAGTAATGAATAATTCCGCTGGTAATCAGTGTCAAAAATAACGTTCAGAATACAAAACATTCTCATGCATTTTAATCCATCAATCCATTTTTCTACCGAACCTGTTCAAGAAGTCGTATTGATGGTAAGAAGTATTTTATTTATTTTGTTGGTTAGCTTCAGAATAACAATGTTATTAAGAAGAATAAGAGACTTATTATACTCTAAAAATGTTGGTCATACTTAAAAATGTACACATTTAGTTGTACTCAGTATTAAAAAAATATATTATATGGCTCTCACGGAAATACTTTTTAAAATATTTGGCTTGTATGGCTCTCTCAGCCAAAAAGGTTCCCGACCCCTGGATTAGGGGGTACTTGAATTAAAAAAAACATTCACAGGGGGTACATCACTGAAAAAAGGATGAGAACCACTGACCTAATTAACTCAGTTGTACACCTAATTAACTCTGTCATTACCAGTGACAATCAAAAGTGGGTATTATAGTATTTCCAGCGTCTGCGTGTATTTGACGTCATTTTACCTTTATATCGTTCCAATACGTCTTCATAGGCTTGTGCGAATTGCTTCTCCTGGGAATGGTTGGCGGGCAGCAGCCCAGGTATGAACCCCGCCATGGTGCTCGGGGCCCGGCTGTATTTTTCCAATTAGCCCGATAAGGGCCGGTAACTCGCGGCACCAGCAAACAGTCAATATGGGAGCGTAAAAGCACAACAGTCGCCTTGAGGAGTGAAAATGTCGGATGAAGGTTACATAAATGTTATCTATCCATCACCGGCGTCCTGTGAGCGTGGTGGCCGACACTCGGTCACGTAGCCCGGCGTGTCCCGCCGAGGACTCCTGACTTATATACACCACTGTTCACCGGCGACAGCTGTTTCATGTGCTGGGGGGGGGACGGGGCTCAGCCCACACGCCCCAGAAGCGACAACGCCAAGTGACGGACAAGCGCGTCCGTTTCCGTCCCACGCTGAGCGGAGGGTTCGGGCCGAATTGTATCCGGAGCCGCGCTTCCTCTCCCCGGCTGCGGACGTCAGCGTGGATCCCAAGGAGAGCGTCCCGGTTGCTTCCCGGCTGCAATGGCGGGCTCTTACGCCGACCTCCGTTTGAATGGGTGTCTTTCTTTGCCGTTCTGTCCCTCCTCCTCCTCCTCCAGCCTCCGGTGGCTGTCTTCCATCCCTCTCTGCCGGCCACGTCAGGAAGCTACGCCGCCGCAGGAATCTCAAACCCCGGTGGCCCAATGCTAGGCTAGCCCGTTAAGCTAGCCGGCGAGCTAACAAGGAGCCAGGGAAAAATGGGGTTGGCGCGCTCCCTGTTGGCGGTCAGTGGCATTACATCCAGATTAACTGGCGCCGGCGGACTTGATGGCTGGAGAGTACATACTGCCATCTATAGGCCAACACGTGTAACTGAATAAATAAATTTTTTATACCAGGGGTCACCAACCTTTTTGAAACCAAGAGTTACTTCTTGGGTACTGATTAAAAGCCGACTGGAATGAGATTTTCTTATTGAAACGGGGATAGCAGGTCCATTCTATGTGTCATACTTGATCATTTCGCGATATTGCCATATTTTTGCTGAAAGGATTTAGTAGAGAACATCCACAATAAAGTTTGCAACTTTCGGTGCTAAGAGAAGTGAAGTGAAGTGAATTATATTTATATAGCGCTTTTCTCAAGTGACTCAAAGCGCTTTACATAGTCACACCCAATATCTAAGTTACATTTAAATCAGTGTGGGTCGCACTGGGAGCAGGTGGGTAAAGTGTCTTGCCCAAGGACACAACGGCTGTAACTAGGATGGCACAAGCGGGAATCGAACCTGCAACCCTCAAGTTGCTGGCATGGCCACTCTACCAACCAAGCTATGCCGCCCCACGTCTACAACAAATCTGTGAAGGATATGTTCCCGGATTTGGAGATCGCTCGCCAATACGCAAATGGCAGGACAAAGGTTACTCAAATAGTGAAAGGTAAGTGTTGTTGTTTTTTAAGTAACCAGCAAGCACAGTATAGTCAGTGGAACAACTGTGTTTTTATTACTGTGTATTTGATAGGTGCCGTCGGAAATTAAACTATTTCTTTTGTTTATATATATATATATATATATATATATATAATAAAATAAATATATATAGCTAGAATTCACTGAAAGTCTAGTATGAGAAAAGCCCTGCCTTTACTGGAAGTCGCAGACGATGACGTCACAAGTTGTTGGCTCCTCACATATTCACATTGATTTTAATGGGAGCCTCCAACAAAAAGTGTTATTCGGACCGAGAAAACTACAATTTCCCCATTAATTTGAGCGAGAATGAAAGATTGGTGTTTGAGGATATTGATAGCGACGGACTAGGAGAAAAAAAACAAGTTAAAATTAAAAAAACGCGATTGCATTGGGACGGATTTCGATGTTTTTAGAGACATTTACTAAGATAATTCTGGGAAATCCCTTATATTTCTATTGTGTTGCAAGTGTTTCAGTGAGTTAAATAGTACCTGATTGTGTCAGGGGAGTCGACGGCAGCTATGGACGGCACAGGCTCAGCTTTTCTCTGGTAAGAAGCGACTTTTTACCACAATTTTCTCACCAAAACCTGCTGGTTGACATTCGGTTGGGATACATGTTCGCTGTGATCCATAGTAAAGTTTCACCTCCGTGAATTTTAAACAAGGAATCACTGTGTTTGTGTGGCTAAAGGCTAAAGCTTCCCAACTCCATCTTTCTACTGTGACTTCTCCAATATTAATTGAACAAATTGCAAAACATTCAGCAACACAGATGTCCAAAATACTGTATAATTATGCCGTTAAGCAGACGACTTTTAGCTGTGTGGTCATACTTCCTAAAAACCCGTGACGTCTTGCGTACACGTCATTATATCACGTTTTCAAGACGAAACTCCCGGGAAATTTAAAATTGTAATTTGGTAAACTAGAAAGGCCGTATTGGCATGTGTTGCAATGTTAATATTTCATCATTGATATATAAACTATCAGATTGCGTGGTCGGTAGTAGTGGGTTTCAGTAGGCCTTTAATGCGAAGGGCTACCAGTTTGATAAAATCTATCAATCAATGTTTATTTATTAGGGGACGGCGTGGCGCAGTGGGGAGAGTGGCCGTGCGCAACCCGAGGGTCACCGGTTCAAATCCCACCTAGAACCAACCTCGTCACGTCCGTTGTGTCCTGAGCAAGACACTTCACCCTTGCTCCTGATGGGTGCTGGTTGGCGCCTTGCATGGCAGCTCCCTCCATCAGTGTGTGAATGTGTGTGTGAATGGGTAAATGTGGAAGTAGTGTCAAAGCGCTTTGAGTACCTTGAAGGTAGAAAAGCGCTATACAAGTACAACCCATTTATTTATATAGCCCGAAATCACTAGTGTCTCAAAGGGCTGCACAAACCACAACACAAACTACAACGACATCCTCGGTAGAGCCCACATAAGGGCAAGCAAAACTCACACCCAGTGGGACGTCGATGACAGTGACAATGATGACTATGAGAAACCTTGGAGAGGACCGCATATGTAGGCAACCCCCTCCCTCCTAAACTAACTAAACCAAAAAATATATAACAACGTGGAATAAAAGAGCTAACAGGTGAAATGCGGTGAGAAAAAAGTTGCAATGTTGACTAATAACAAGATCTTTAAAAAAAATAATTGCTCCAAAAATAATAATTAAAATCAATGTTGTCATGAAATATTCCCCTATCAAATTTTCCACTTTGAAATATTTTTTGGGGCAAAACAATTACTTTTTTTTTTTTTTTAAATACTAAAATCGACCTGAAGTTGATCTCAAGACAATTAAACGTAAACAAGCGCACCTTCTTACATACGTCACGTGGGCAACGTCTCACGCCCTCCGCGAGCAGACAGGTAGTGACATGGGTAACATTAACTGTGAAGCTAATGGTGCGTTGCGATTGGTAATATGAGAGAGAGAAAGTGTGAATCTGGTAAGATTTAAAGGAAGAATTAATTCCCCCCAAAAACCAGCACAGGGTCCATCATATGGCGGTGGTTTGGCTTCAAGCGGGAATATGTTGAACATTTATGTGGCAAAAGCGTTGCTACAAAAAGTAGCAGCACTGCTAAAGTAGCATCATTTGAAAAGTCACCTGCTAGAGAATGAGTGCTTGAAACTCTACATGTCAACATCTCCGTTCGGTGCCACACCAAAAAAATGCAGAAGGAACCTTTTCCATATCAACACCGTATGAAAGAAAAGTCAACAACAGAAGGAGATGACTTCCGCAGGAACCTACCACACAGCGAAGGACATACACTATTTGATTTCCTATTATGAAGCTCATTTTTATTTGACAGTTACAGAAATATTTTGTGTGACATCATGCACAAAAGTGCACTTTATTTGTATTAAACTATTGTAGTGGCGTTCTGTACAAAAAGTGCACTTTAATTTAGTGTTGTTTTGATATGTCATCTTAGTGACATCATGCACAAAAGTGCACTCATAGCTTAATTTAAAACGTCTCTGACAATCTTGTACTTTCTGTTTTGGAAATGACATGATTGTTTGTGCCACTGCTTAATAACTGTTTAATAAATACACTTTTGGTCAATTGACTTAGTTGTGATTTCCCTCTCTGCATTGAAGTTTAAAATGAGCATATATTAATGCAGAATGAATGAGAATGTTTTAATGTAGACACATAGAATCATCATACTGCTGTGATTATATGCATCAAGTGTTCATTCAAGGCCAGGGCAAAATATCGCAATATGTATCGTTTATCGTGACATGGCCCAAAAATATTGAATAAAAGTCCATATCGCCCAGCCCCAACCCCCTGTACTATGTACTGTTCAGCAGTGGTTCTCAAACGGGGGTACATGAAGGCACTCTAGGGTGGATTGTCCATCCATCCATCCATCTTCTTCTGCTTATCCGAGGTGGGGTCGCGGGGGCAGCAGCCTAAGCAAGGAAGCCCAGACTCTCCTCTCCCCAGTCACTTTGTCCAGCTCTTCCCGGGGGATCCCGAGGCGTTCCCAGGCCAGCCGGGAGACATATTCTTCCCAACGTGTCCTGGGTCTTCCCCATGACCTCCTACCGATTGGACGTGCCCTAAACACCTCCCTAGGGAGACATTCGGGTGGCATCCTGACCAGATGCCCGAACCACCTCATCTGGCTCCTCTCCATGTGGAGGAGCAGCGGCTTTACTTTGAGCTCCCCCCGAATGGCAGAGCTTCTCACCCTATCTCTAAGGGAGAGCCCCGTCACACGGCGGAGGAAACTCATTTCGGCCGCTTGTACCCGTGATCTTGTCCTTTCGGTCATAACCCAAAGCTCATGACCATAGGTGAGGATGGGAACGTAGATGGACCGGTAAATTGAGAGCTTTGCCTTCCGCCTCAGCTCCTTCTTCACCACAACGGATCGGTACAGCATCCGCCCTACTGAAGACGCCACACCGAATCCGCCTGTCGATCTCACGATCCACTCTTCCCTCACTCGTGAACAGAGGTGGGTAGTAACGTGCTACATTTACTCCGTTACATTTACTTGAGTAACTTTTGGGATAAATTGTACTTCTACGAGTAGTTTTTATGCAACATACTTTTACTTTTACTTGAGTATATTTATAGAGAAGAAACGCTACTTTTACTCCGTTCCATTTATCTACATTCAGCTCGCTACTCGCTACATTTTTTTAATCGATCTATTAATGTTTGTTTTGGTTTATGACAGAGATTCAAAGTAGGATCTACGCATGCCTGCTTTTCACCAATCACATGCAGTCACTGGTGACGTTGGACCAATCAAACAGAACCAGGCGGTCACATGACCCGACTTAAACAAGTTGAAAAACTTATTGGGGTGTTACCATTTAGTTGTCAATTGTACGGAATATGTACTGTACTGTGCAATCTACTAATAAAAGTTTCAATCAATCAATCAAAAGTGTAAAGAAAAAAAGACACTTTTTATTTCAACCGTACTTCCCGTCAAAAGCCTAAAGACTGATCGCACAGTTCCTGTCTTCACAATAAAAGCGCCGCTCCATTGCGCCTGCGCTAACAAAATAAGAGTCTCCGAAAGCCAGAGCAAACAAGCTAGCAAGCTACGGAGCTTGCCGCCAATGTATTTCTTGTAAAGTATATAAAAACGAATATGGAAGCTGGACAAATAAGATGCCAAAAACCAACGACTTTCATGTGGTATTAGACAGAAAAGAGGAACTTTTTTTTCCTTCCATTTGAAAACGTGGACGTTATCATCAATACTGTCTGATTCCAATCAATGCATGTCATCAGAATCAGGTAATACACCAATTTATATTCTTGTCTTCATGAAAGATAGGAATTTATGTGTTAAAAATGTATGTATATTCATTAAAACACCTTTAACATGTCAACAAAAGCGGCAAAATAAATAAATATACATTTTATACTGTATATATAAATGTATGTATGTGTATATATATATATATATATATATATATATATATATATATATATATGTGATATGTGTGTGAATATATGACATGTGTGTGTATAAATGATATGTGTGTGTATGTATGTATATGGTAGATCACCTCGACTTGGTCATTTATTAAGTAATTGATAAACAATGAAAAACGTATTGGGGTGTTACCATTTAGTGGTCAATTGTACGGAATATGTACTGTACTGTGCAATCTACTAATACAAGTTTCAATCACTCAATCAATCAATCAAATCAATGAATGCCTACTGAGGTTATGGTGCTGTTAAGTTATTGTGGCTCAATGTGCCATTTTTTTATTTTATTTTAATGTACTATTATTTAATATATATTATTGTTTTAGTTGCTTAAGAGATATTCCTGGCTCTGAATTTGCTCATTGCTATTTTTATGTTTTTGTGCATTTGTTGCCGTAATCAGGTTACTCATCAGTTACTCAGTACTTGAGTAGTTTTTTCACAACATACTTTTTACTTTTACTCAAGTAAATATTTGGGTGACTACTCCTTACTTTTACTTGAGTAATACATCTCTAAAGTAACAGTACTCTTACTTGAGTACAATTTCTGGCTACTCTACCCACCTCTGCTCGTGAACAAGACTCCTAGGTACTTGAACTCTTTCACTTGGGGCAGGGTCCCATCCCCAACCCGGAGATGGCACTCCACCCTTTTCCGGGCGAGAACCATGCACTCGGACTTGGAGGTGCTGATTCCCATCCCAGTCGCTTCACACTCGGCTGCGAACCGATCCAGTGAGAGCTGAAGATCATGGCCAGATGAAGCCATCAGGACCACATCATCTGCAAAAAACAGAGACCTAATCCTGCAGCCACCAAACCGGATCGCCTCAAGGCCTTGTCTGCGCCTAGAAATTCCGTCCATAAATGTTATGAACAGAGTCGGTGACTGGAGATTTGAAAATAAATACGCAACACAGTGGGGGAACTCAGTATCAGTCTTCAACCCCTTGGCCAATATATGAACAGTCCTAACTTTTACTACATGTTTATTCTAAGCATAGAATGTAAGAAGCAGATGCACTTCACGGCCATATCAGACCGACATGATCATATAGGATTCTGTGCATAAATCTGACCTAGAGTCCATCGGTGGTTAATCTCTGGGTCATCGCGCAGGGCGGTCAAAACCCATCAAGCAGCCTGGATGCAATCATGCAGGGATTACGTTATTAATCCTGCAGGAGCAAACATAAAGATAACCTAAACACAATGTGCATTGTTATACTTGTGTATACAGTATTGTTTGCTGCTGGTTCCATTCCCACAAAAAACAGGACTGACGTTTGTGCTAACAACTCCTGGGGGCGCTGTGGCGTACCTTAGCCCCTGTCCAAGGCTACAGTGGTCAAAGATAACATCAAGAAGGGGTGAGAGAGGACCCCACAACACTTTCTAGTGTCAACTTTACACTCCTTTCCACAGCATCATTGTGTTAGCTCAGCCTATTCCCTGAAGGGGGGGTGGGGGGGGTTTGCCCACTTCTGAGGTCCTCTCCAAGGTTTCTCATAGTCAGCATTGTCACTGGCGTCCCACTGGATGTGAATTCTCCCTGCCCACTGGGTGTGAGTTTTCCGTGCCCTTTTGTGGGTTCTTCCGAGGATGTCGTAGTCGTAATGGTTTGTACAGTCCTTTGAGACATTTGTGATTTAGGGCTGTATAAATAATCAATGTTTATTTATCAATCAATGTTTATTTATACAGCCCCAAATCACAAATGTCTCAAAGGACTGCACAAATCATTGCGACTACAACATCCTCGGAAGAACCCACAAAAGGGCAAGGAAAACTCACACCCAGTGGGCAGGGAGAATTCACATCCAGTGGGACGCCAGTGACAATGCTGACTATGAGAAACCTTGGAGAGGACCTCAGATGTGGGCAACCCCCCCCCCTCTAGGGGACCGAAAGCAATGGATGTCGAGCGGGTCTAACATGATACTGTGAAAGTTCAATCCATAGCGGCTCCAACACAGCCGCGAGAGTTCAGTTCAAAGCGGATCCAAGACAGCAGCGAGAGTCCCGTCCACAGGAGACCATCTCAAGCGGAGGCGGATCAATCTTCTTTTCTTCCTCTCCTTATCTGTTTTTCTTTTTTTTTAAGTTAGCATGCACGACCCGGTAGGAGGCAGCGTGTGGCACAGAGAGCCGTCTTTGTTGTATTCTGATGATGTCATCAGTGTTGTCAGTACTCAGTGGACATTATTTCTCCCAAAAGGAGGGAGCAAACAAAAAGCCAATTTTTCAATAAACATTGATTGATTGATTGATGAATACAAACTGTCATATCTTGGTGATCATGTTTTGTTTAGTTGTGTTAGTTTACTTCGAGACTCCATTAGTTCCTGTTTTTTCACTCCATTGTTTTGTTTCCATGCCAACCCATTAGTTTTCGCCTGTCCCCAAGTCATGCACCTGTTTTCACTAATCATGTAACTATTATTCAAACCGAAAGTTGCCAGGAAGTCAGCCTGGCGACTTTACCTCTGATACTGTCCATAGGTATGGGTCTTGCCATGCCACGTAAGTTTTTGTTTTTTCATGTCAAAGTTATTGAGTTTTGTTTCATGGTCATAGTTTCTGCCTTTGTGCGCGCCTTTTGTTCCTTTTTTTATAGCAATTCATAAATATGTCTGTACCTTCAAGCCTTGCCCGCGCCAATTTTCCTTTGCCTTCCGGGAAAACAAACCCCAAAGTCCAAGCATTGACAAAAACAAGACCTTACAGATCCCACATCTGTCGCTGACTGTCCAACGCACGACAAAGCACAACGTTGTATTTTATGATGTGCAGTGAAGCCTGCTTTGTCGTTTACAACGTTGTCCATCGTGAATGTGAAGTGAGATTTTATTGTTAGTCCAATCGGGTTCAACCTAATACCATACTTGCCAAGACTCCCGAAATTCAGCGCCTCTCCCGAAAACCTCCCGGGACAAATTTTCTCCCGAAAATCTCCTGAAATTCAGGCGGAGCTGGAGGCCACGCCCCCTCCAGCTCCATGAGGACCTGAGAGACGTGTCTGAGAGCGTGTCTGCTAAATGACGTTAGAACTGTGGAATGATCGAGCGCGAGTTCTTGGTTTCTTATGTGGGTTTACTGTTAGGCACTTTCATTAACGTCCTCCCAGCGCAGTAACAACACACAACAACAGCAGTCACGTTTACGTCTACCACTCTACCATAAGGCAGTTCGTCTTCGGTAAACAGCATTTGACACTCTTAAACAGGACAATACTGCTATCTACTGTAGATGCACCAGCACAACACCTCCAGGCAACTTCAACCCTTTACTAATCCTCCTACATTCACATCCCATCTACCCGGATTGTAAATAACCTAATGTAAATAATCTAATGTATTTCTAATGAATATACTTGTTCTTATGCTATCTGAACTCACTATGTTCTCTGGTGGCTGTACATATCCTACTAAGTAAGACCTACACTGTTGTCCATTTCTCTTGTTGATGACTGAAGTACTGATATCAACCAAAGCTCCTCATCACACCCCCTGGATTGTAAATAATTCAATGTATATACTATGATGATTAACTTGTGTGATGACTGTATTATGCTGGTAGTATATATTTGTACCATGAACTGATTGACATGGACCCCGACTTGAACAAGTCGAAAAACTTACTGCGGTGTTACACACATCTGATCACGCGCACACAATGATGATTACGCACACACAACAGTTAGACACAGATTGCTTTACACATGCACATGTCTGAATGCGCACACACAACTATGATTACACACACACAACAGTTAGACACAGATTGGTTTACACCTACACACGTCTGAATACGCACAAACAACTATAAATACGCACACACAACTCCTTGACACTGATTACTTTACACATGCACGTGTCTGAAGACACGCACACAACTCTTAGACATTGCTTTACACATACAAATGTCTGACTACGCACGCACAACTATGATTACACACATACAACTCTTAGAAACAGATTGGTTTACACATACACATGTCTAAATATGCACATACAAGTATGATTACGCACACACAACTCTTAGACAGAGATTGTTTTACACTTACACACGTCTGAATACGCACACACAACTCCTGGACACAGTTTGCTTTACACAAGCATGTGTCTGAATACACACACACAGAACTCTTAGAGATTGCTCTACACATACACACACGTCTGAATACGCACACACAACTAGGATTATGAATACACAACTCTTAGAGATTGCTTTACACATACACAAATCTGATTACGCACACAAAACTATGATTACAGGCACAAAACTCCTAGACACAGATTACTTTACACATGCACACATCTGAATACGCACACACAACTAGAATTACGCACACACAACTCTTAGAGATTGCTTTACAAATACACATGTTTGAATACGCACACACAAGGATTATGCACACCGAACTCTTAGAAACATATTGCTTTATACTTACACACGTCTGAATAAACGCACACAACTATGATTACGAACTCACAACTGTTAGACACAGATTATTTTACACATACACACGTCTGAATACGCACATACAAGTATGATTACGCACATTCATCTCCTAGACACCGATTATTTTACACTTACACACGTCTGAATACGCACACACAACTCTTGGACATTGATTTACACATACACACGCCTGAATACACACATTCAACTATGATTACGCACACACAAAACTTAGACACAGATTGCTTTACACATGCACATGTCTGAATACGCACACACAATGATTATGCACACACAACTCTTAGAAACAGATTGGTTTACACATACACACGTCTGAATACACACACACAAAACTATGATTACGCACTCACAACTCTTAGACACAGATTATTTTACACATACACACATCTTAATACGCACATAAAAGTATGATTACGCACAGACATCTCCTAGACACAGATTATTTTACACATACACATGTCTTAATACACAGACACAAGTATGATTACGCACTCACAACTCTTAGACACAGATTAGTTTACACATACACACGTCTTAATACGCACACACAACTCATAGACATTGATTTACACATACACACGTCTGAATACACACACACAACTATGATTACGCACTCACAACTCTTAGACACAGATTATTTTACACATACACACGTCTTAATACGCACATACAAGTATGATTACGCACAAACAAGTATGATTACGCACAGACCTCTCCTAGACACAGATTATTTTACACTTACACACGTCTGAATACGCACACACAACTCTTACACATTGATTTACACATACAAACGTCTGAATACGCACATTCAACTATGATTACGCACACACAAAATTTAGACACAGATTGCTTTACACATGCACATGTCTGAATACGCACACACAACTATGATTACGCACACACAAAATTTAGACACAGATTGCTTTACACATGCACATGTCTGAATACGCACACACAACTATGATTACACACACACAACTCTTAGAAACAGATTGGTTTACACATACACACGTGTAAATATGCACACACAAGTATGATTAGGCACACACAACTCTTAGACAGATTGTTTTACACATACACATATCTAAATATGCACACACAAGTATGATTATGCACACACAAGTATGACTACGCACAAACAACACTTAAGACACAGATTCGTTTACACATATACACGTCTGAATACACACACACAAGTATGATTACGCACACACAACACTTCGACACAGATTGCTATACACATACACACGTCTGATCACGCGTACACAATGATTAAGCACAGAACTATGATTACATAAACAACTCAGACACAGATTGCTTTACACATACACACGTCTGATCACGCGCACACACAACACTTAGACACAGATTGGTTTCCACATACACACGTCTGAATACGCACACACAACAAGATTACACACACACAACTCTTGGACACAGAGTGCTATACGCATGCACGTCTGATCACGCATTCACAACAATGATTACGCAACCAACTATGATTACACACACAACTCTGATACACAGATTGGTTTACACATACACACGTCTGAATACGCACACACAACTGTGATTACGCACACACAACTCTTTTGCAGCAGAAACGTAGCAAAAAGTCACATGTAAACAAATAGTCAATCAGGGTTCCCGCTTCACACAAATCTGATTACAGACAAAAAAAAATGATAGTCAGATCCATTCTATATTGGAGTTACAGACAACTTCATTACTGCTAAATAGCAGTTTTTCAGTAATGTCACAGAAGATGCAGGATTTGTTTTAACATTTAAGTGGTGAAACTTCCTATAAGAGGACAGCTGTAGTGTTGCATTCTGAGGATCATGTCTTATTTCATTTGATTTTTTTGTTAATGGTCCTCAGTATTCACGTACAAATTTGTGTGAAGTATGCAAAATGATTTAAATTTGGTCCTGATGAACCATATTAACTCTTTTTTCCCCCCAGGGTCACCAGTAAGAATGATCAGCATATTACTTCATCAATCCAGAGATTTAAAGACGTGTATGAGCTAACTGGGCAGTGGACATTTTACCAATTTTTTTTATGCCTCCACAACCTGTAGAAAGGGTGGTCCCACAAGTGCTGATCAACAACTTGGTCCCCATTCCAAATGATATCCAGTGTGTGTGTGTGTGTGTGTGTGTGCGTGTGTGTGTGTGTGTGTGTGTGTGTGTGTGTGTGTGTGTGTGTGTGTGTGTGTGTGTGTGTGTGTGTGTGTGTGTGTGTGTGTGTGTGTGTGTGTGTGTGTTTGTTCTGGCAGTGCTTATTTAATGGGGACATTGCTCTATTTACACAGTCACCTTAAGGGGACCTTTGACGGTATGGGGACAAAAAAACTTGGCCCCCATTCTAAATGATAATTATTTGTGTGTATGTGTGTGTGTGTGTGTGTGTGTGTGTGTGTGTGTGTGTGTGTGTGTGTGTGTGTGTGTTTGTTCTGGCAGTGCTTACTTAATGGGGACATCGCTCTGTTTACACAGTCACCTTAAGGGGACCTTTGACGGTATGGGGACAAAAAAACTTGGTCCCCATTCTAAATGATAACCAGTGTGTGTGTGAGTGTGTGTGTGTGTGTGTGTGTGTGTGTGTGTGTGTTCTGGCAGTGCTTACTTAATGGGGACATTGCTCTATTTACACAGTCACCTTTAGGGGACCTCTGACCGTATGGGGACAAAAAAACGTGGTCCCCATTCTAAATGATAACTAGTGTGTGTGTGTGTGTGTGTGTGTGTGTGTGTGTGTGGTGTGTGTGTGTGTGTGTGTGTGTGTGTGTGATTGTGTGTGATTGTGTGTGTGTGTGTGTGTGTGTGTGTGTGTGTGTGTGTGTGTTCTGGCAGTGCTTACTTAATGGGGACATCGCTCTGTTTACACTGTCACCTTTAGGGGACCTCTGACCGTATGGGGACAAAAAAAACGTGGTCCCCATTCTAAATGATAACTAGTGTGTGTGTGTGTGTGTGTGTGTGTTTATTCTGGCAGTGCTTACTTAATGGGGACATTGCTCTATTTACACAGTCACCTTAAGGGGACCTTTGACGGTATGGGGACAAAAAAACTTGGTCCCCATTCTAAATGATAACCAGTGTGTGTGTGTGTGTGTGTGTGTGTGTGTGTGTGTGTGTTCTGGCAATGCTTACTTAATGGGGACATCGCTCTGTTTACACAGTCACCTTTAGGGGACCTCTGACCGTATGGGGACCAAAAAACGTGGTCCCCATTCTAAATGATAACTAGTGTGTGTGTGTGTGTGTGTGTGTGTGTGTGTGTGTGTGTGTGTGTGTGTGTGTGCTTATTCTGGCAGTGCTTACTTAATGGGGACATCGCTCTGTTTACACAGTCACCTTTAGGGGACCTCTGACCGTATGGGGACAAAAAAACGTGGTCCCCATTCTAAATGATAACTAGTGTGTGTGTGTGTGTGTGTGTGTGTGTGTGTGTGTGTGTGTGTGTGTGTGTGTGTGTGTGTGTGTGTGTGTGTTCTGGCAGTGCTTACTTAATGGGGACATCGCTCTGTTTACACAGTCACCTTTAGGGGACCTCTGACCGTATGGGGACCAAAAAACGTGGTCCCCATTCTAAATGATAACTAGTGTGTGTGTGTGTGTGTGTGTTCTGGCAGTGCTTACTTAATGGGGACATTGCTCTGTTTACACAGTCACCTTTAGGGGACCTCTGACCGTATGGGGACAAAAAAACGTGGTCCCCATTCTAAATGATAACTAGTGTGTGTGTGTGTGTGTTCTGGCAGTGCTTACTTAATGGGGACATCGCTCTGTTTACACAGTCACCTTTAGGGGACTTCTGACCATATGGGGACAAAAAACTTGGTCCCCATTCCAAATGATAACCAGTGTGTGTGTGTGTGTGTGTGTGTGTGTTTGTTCCGGCAGTGCTTACTTAATGGAGACATCGCTCTGTTTACACAGTCACCTTAAGGGGACGTCTGACGGTATGGGGCCAAAAAAACTTGGTCCCCATTCCAAATGATAACTAGTGTGTGTGTGTGTGTGTGTGTGTGTGTGTGTGTGTGTGTGCGTGTGTGTGTGTGTGTGTGTGTGTGTGTGTGTGTGTGTGTGTGTGTGTGTGACCAGCTGCACAATGTATGGACACAGAGTCCTCCAAACATCATCAGCGTGTTCACAGCTGCACAAAAATATCCTCTTTTTTTTTTTAACTGTCAAGTCAGTCATATTTCTGCAGCAATATGACTGATAACGACAAGACTATCACCTTATTTTTGACTATTTAGTTCAACAAACTCCCACTTTTTCCCTCTTCCACAGCAGTGACTTGTTCCAAACATAACCTCCCTCCGACGTTGACTTCATCAATCCTTGCTGCACTTTTTGCCTTTGAAGGAGTCCTTCGAACTTTGAGCGTCCTTCCTCATTTTGTCACTTTTTATCAAACTAAACTCCTTTCTGGCTTCGGCTATTTGCTCTGCCCTCTTTTGTGCCCGCTGTCACACTCTTCCTCCCCCTCGGCCTCCGCTTTTGTCCATCTTGCATCACCATGGCAACGGGAGGTTTGTGAAGGGTGGGGGCTCCACGTCACCATGGCAGCGAGGGACTAGCTGGGCCTTGAGCAGGGAGGCTGCCTGTCGGCTGCCTGTAGAGAAATGTAGCAGGCGGGAAGGAGGACGCCTAAATGACATGGCAGCAATGTAATCAGTGGCCGCTAATGTATTCCTGTCCACATTCCAGCCTTTGTCCTCCCTGCAGGGATTCGGGTCAGCGCAAACACGTCTATGATACGTCTCGTCTAAAGAGGGCCGTCACAATAGCTTTTGTGCCTGAGTGAGCGCCGGTCTCGCCTAGCATTTTATGCTAGAAGGTTCATGACGTGTTGCCAGAACTTGGGCTGCGACGCTTCATTCCAGTAGAAAACAGCTTTGATTTACATTACGTTTCTTCCATCAATCGTTTTATGAATGCATCTAATACAAATTCATCCAATCCGGACTGCATAAAAAAAGGCAAAACAAGTTTTAAAAAAAATAAGACAAAATATGGTAAGGCACAAGAATGTAAATAAAAGGTTAAAAAAGATAAACAAAGGTCAACCGAAGGCAAGAGAAGGTAAATAAATCTAAAAGAATGTAAAAAAAAAAAAAAAATACGTAAAACCTCAAAACTGGTTAAAGAGGGTGGTAAAAGAAGACAAATACAAGGTACATAAAAAGTGAATTGAAGGTAAAATAAGATAAAACAATGTACGACAAGGTCAAATAAGGACAAAGAAGGTAAATAAAGATAAAATAAGGTAAATAAAAGGTGAATCGAAGGTAAAATAAGATAAAACAACGTACAACAATGTAAAATACGGACAAAGAAGGTAAACAAAGATAAAATAAGGTAAATAAAAAGCACATCGAAGGTAAAATAAGATAAAACAATGTACAACAAGGTCAATTAAGGACAAAGAAGGTAAACAAAGATAAAATAAGGTAAATAAAAGGTTAAAAAAAAAGTAAACAGAAGATAAAACAAAGCTGAATAAATGGTCAAATAAAAGGAAAAAGACGGTAAAGTTAAAAAAAGGTAAATTTAAGTCAAAATGAAAGGTCCTACAAGGTTAAAAAAAAAGGTAAAAGGAGGGCAAAGAAGGTAAAAAGAAAATCAATAAAAGGTAAACGAAAATGTCAACAGAAGGTAAAGAGATAGTAAAATAAGGTCAGTTGAAGGTAAAATAGAAGGTAAATAAATCTAAAAGAATGTTAAAAAATAAAATACGTAAAAGCTCAAAAAAGGTTAAGTAGGGTGGTAAAAGAAGACAAATACAAGGTGAATAAAAGGTGAATCGAAGGTCAAATAAGATAAATCAACGTACAAAAAGGTCAAATAAGGACAAAGAAGGTAAACAAAGATAAAATAAGGTAAATAAAAGGTGAATCTAAGATAAAATAAAACAACGTACAAAAACGTCAAATAAGGACGCAGAAGGTAAACAAAGGTTTAAAAAGTAAACAGAATGTAAAACAAAGGTGAATATATGGTCAAATAAAAAGTAAAAAACGGTAAAGTAAAAAAAAAAGGTAAATCTAAGTTAAAATGAAAAGTAAAACAAGGTACAACAAGGTTAAAAAAAGGAAAATAAGGGCAAAGCAGGTAAATAGAAGGTCAATAAAAGGTAAAACGAAATGTCAACAGAAGGGAAAGAGATGGTAAAATAAGGTCAGTTAAAGGTAAAATAAAAGGTAAAAGAAGGTAAATACAAGGTAGAAGAGGGTAAATGAAAAGTAATAAGGTAAATAGAAGGTAAACTAAAGGTAAATTGAAGGTGAAATAAAGTACAAGAAGGTGAAAAAAGACAAAGAAGGTAAATAAAAGGTAAAAAAAGAAGGCAAATAGAAGGTAAAGTAAAATAAGGTAAATTGAAGGTAAAATAGAAGGTAAATAGAAGGAAATGAAAGTGGAATACATTTATTTGAATCCATTTCAAATTTGAGGCGCTGTTTTTCGAGGTCCAAACTGCATCACAGAATCCATTGAACTCGTACCCTGAAGTTTATTGTTAGGAACTGGGGCCTTGCCTGGCTTTGAAGGTGAAGTACTGTCACAAGTATTTCACTTTGCTGCTTGCTCAACAGCTTATTTCACAAGTCAGACATTTTTACAGTGGAAACAAATGTCTTCCAATTGGAGTGCGATCATAAAATTATATGTAGCTGTAACAATTATTACACATGACTCACATATTGCAGAGTGAAGTTGTGATTCATGAATAGTTGGGTTTAATTCAGCAAAGTCAGCCAGCTTTTCTACTCCCTGTGTGTATAATATATGCCAGGGGTGTCCAAACTACGGCCCGCGAGACGTCATGAAGGATGCCTGCAGGAAGTTTGCACTCATTTCAAAAGTCTGACGCTTTTGATGCTTCTATATTGTCGCCCTCTACTGGCCTACATGAGTCTTTCAGGTCAATACCCTAATGTAGCAATGCGCAGCATATACTTATATGACCCACTGCAAAATATTGTGGGGGGAAAAAAATCCAACCAATGCAAAATGTCAACAGATATAGTCACTGAACTTTGTGGCTATTATAAAAAAGATGTCCCCTCACCATAAAAAACATCAAAATTAAACCTATTTCAATCCATTACAAAACATTATGGGAAAAATGCAAAACATCCATTGTTTACCAAACTTTAAGGAGCTTGTCACAGAACTAAACAAGGTAGAAGTCGAACCTTGACATATTCTTAATATTCAATTATATTAACATCTTAAGGCCCAAGCTGTTTATTTGTGAAGTGAAGTGAATTATATTTATATAGTGCTTTTCTCTAGTGACTCAAAGCGCTAAGTTACATTTTTTGTTTTTAAACCAGTGTGGGTGGCACTGGGAGCGGGTGGGTAAAGTGTCTTGCCCAAGGACACAACGGCAGTGACTAGGATGGCAGAAGCGGGAATCGAACCTTCAACCCTCAAGTTGCTGGCACGGCCACTCTACCAACCGAGCTATGCCGGCTGCAAGAAGATAAAGTTGCAATATTACTTGATCAGAATCACAATGTTATTTAAAAAATTAAAAGGTTTTGAGAAATAAATGTCAATATTAAGACAAAAAGTATTTACATGTTTTTTTTATTTCTCTTTGCTATTTGGGCTTATTGGACCCTAATTAGAATAAAAACTAAAAATAATGTTTTAATATGATGTACTTAGTCCATAAGTACACAAACGTGTACTTCCTGTGTAGTGACATGCAAATTTTATATTATTTATTTATATTTTATGTTATACTCTTCTAACACCACCAGATGGCAGTGTAAGTGTTCACATAAGACCGCAATTCAGTAGTGCACACAATTTTGGAAATAAGAGCTAAAAGGTGCTGTCCACGCATGTGGCCACTAAGCCTTTAGAGGTTAATTATATACCTATCCAACCTCCAAAGACATGCACCTGGGGATAGGTTGATTTTTCAACACTAAATTGGCCCTGGTGTGTGAATGTGAGTGTGAATGTTGTCTGTCTATCTGATGCATTTGGGATAGGCTCCAGCACCCCCCCCGCGACCCTGAACGGGACAAGCAGTAGAGAATTATATGGTATGTATATAATATGTACACATACATATGTATAGGGCTAGGATATGGATATATATATATATATATATATATATATATATATATATATATTAGGGCTGCAAATATTTGAGTGTCCCACGATTCGATTCAATATCGATTCTTGGGGTCACAATTCAATTCAAAATCGATTTTTTTTTTTCATTTCAACACGATTCTCGATTCAAAAACGATTTTTCCGCGATTTAAAAGGATTCTGTATTCATTCAATACATAGGATTTCAGCAGGATCTACCCCAGTCTGCTGACATGCTAGCAGAGTAGTGGATTTTTTTTTTAAAAGCTTTTATAATTGTAAAGGACAATGTTTTATCAAATGATTGCAATAATGTAAATTTGTTTTAACTATTAAACGAACCAAAAATATGACTTATTTTATCTTTGTGAAAGCATTGGACACAGTGTGATGTCAAGCTTATGAGATGCGATGCAAGTGTAAGCCACTGTGACACTATTGTTCTTTTTTAAATTTTTATAAATGTCTAATGATAATGTCAATGAGGGATTTTTAATCACTGCTATGCTGAAATTATAACTAATATTGATACTGTTGTTGATAATATTCATTTTTGTTTCACTACTTTTGGTTTGTTCTGTGTCGTGTTTGTGTCTTCTCTCAATTGCTCTGTTTATTGCAGTTCTGAGTGTTGCTGGGTCACGTTTGGTTTTGGAATTGGATTGCATTGTTAGGGTATTGCTGTGTATTGTTTTGTTGGATTGATAAAAAATAAAAAAAATAAAAACAAATAAAAAATTGATTTAAAAAAAATGAGAATCGATTCTGAATTGCACAATGTGAGAATCGCGATTAGTATTCGAATCAATATTTTCCCACATCCCTAATATATATATATATATATATATATATATATATATATATATATATATATATATATATATATATATATAAAGTTACTTTACATGCAGTCGGCTTCCGGCCCTCAATCCAATTTTTTTAGCCCAATACGGCCCCCAGGGCAAAAAGTTTGGACACCCCCGCCGTAAGTTGTCTGGTACAGTTCCCCGATATTGTAGTGTGCCGATCATTGTGTCCTGTGTACATATCGCCATACCATCACTTGGATCTTCGCTGTTTTGGGTGGTTTTAGCTCCAATGTGTGAACAGTACACACGAGTGTACTGACAGGAAGGAAACAAAGCAAGGCTTGATAAGCACCACTGCAACCTCCACTGATATGATCTGACATGATCGCCCCGAGAAGCAGTGACCTTTCCAGAGAGCTGACCATTTGTCCTCCATCGTGTCATAGGCCTTCATCAATTCACACTACAACTACTACTTCTACTACCAAAACCAATTTTCAGAAGCTACACGTAGGGATGTGTGTAAGAACCAACATAAAAAAAGTGACAGCAGGCATCCTTTACCTGCAACCCGGACCACCGCCCTCTCCGCAGGGTCCAGCACAGAGTCCTGGCTCCGCCTCTTGCGCCTCTCGTGCTTGGACAGGTTCCACGGCAGCGTGTCCCCGGGCGGGCCCGCGTGCACCGAGGGACAGGGCGACAGAGAGCCCCCTGAGCGCTCGCTGCGGAAGGACGGCTCGCTGACGCAGGAGCGCTCACTGAGGGTGTCGTCGTCCGACGACTCCATGAGACGTTTGGTCTGCGCGGGCAGCAGGGGAGGAGGAGAGAGGGAGGGGAGGACGAGGAAGAGAAAGGAGGGAGGGCCGGGAAAAGAGGTCAGGAATCGAGGCTTTGTTTAATTGAATGAAATCAAGTCATAAATTGTTAATTTCTAGAAAGCACTTGTTTTGTTGCTTGGCAGACTTCAAAGGGCAGAATCAAAACTGCCCCATGGGAAAAACAAAAGATTGTGAACGAAAGCGGCAAACTGAAGTCCTCCTAAAATATCCTTACAGGGATCATCAGACATTGCCTCGTGGTTAGAGTGTCCGCTCTGTTGATCGGTAGGTCGTGAGTTCAAACCCCGCCCGAGTCATACCAAAGACTAAAAAAAGGGGACCCTTTATCTCCCTGCTTGGCACTCAGCATCGAGGGTTGGAATTGGGGGTTAAATAACCAAAATGATTCCCGGGCGCAGCCACTGCTGCTGCTCACTGCTCCCCTCACCTCTCAGGGGGTCATCAAGGGTGATGGGTCAAGTGCAGAGGATAATCTCACCACACCTAGTGTGTGTGGTACTTTAACTTTTAATAAAATACATTTTGGAGCATGAAAGACAATTTAGAAAGGACAGGGAGAGGTGGCACACACACACACACACACACACACGGACACACTAGTAGGTAAACTACCACAAAAAACACCACCATAATGATTTGGAGACAAGCTTAGGGGTACAAATTAATTCCGAATCAGTAAAATTTGATATGTCCGTTATCAGCCCCCTCTGCCGGATGTGTTAGGCTACTACCATTCCGTTGCCTCCTATGATAAAGACTCTTGGTTGCTAACGCAGAACATGATTGGCTGGAAAATCACTTCTTGTTGCCGGAATTCGGAAATATGTTGTGTTTCCAATTTGGTGCACCAGGCTGTGTTGCCTCAAACTGTGAAGAACGGACTGGGAGATTCAGCAGGAAACAAACACACACTCATAAACTTAAATAGATAAATGATAAATGGGTTGTACTTGTATAGCGCTTTTCTACCTTCAAGCTACTCAAAGCGCTTTGACACTACTTCCACATTTACCCATTCACACACACATTCACACACTGATGGCGGGAGCTGCCATGCAAGGCGCTAACCAGCACCCATCAGGAGCAAGGGTGAAGTGTCTTGCTCAGGACACAACGGACATGACGAGGTTGGTACTAGGTGGGGATTGAACCAGGGACCCTCGGGTTGCGCACGGCTACTCTCCCACTGCGCCACACCGTCCTTCACATTTTACACTTTTTCATTTTGCAATTGATTTACCACTATTAAAAACAAGCTTTGTTTTGTTTTACCACCAGTGCCATCTGCTGATTTGGTGGGGCATCACCCATCACAAAAGGGAGATAGACGTGGTGGGGCACTGCCCCTCACACAACATAGCTGGACGTGGTGAGGCAATGCCCCTCACACAACATAGCTGGGCGTGGTGGGGCACTGCCCCTCACACAAGGAAGCTGGATGTGGTGGGGCACTGCCCCTCACACAGGGTAGATGGATGTAGTGGGGCACTGTCCCTCACACAGGGTAGATGGATGTGGTGGGGCACTGCCCCTCACACAGGGTAGCTGAAATTGGTGGGGCAATGCCCCCCACACAAGGTAGCTGGACGTGATAGGGCACTGTCCCTGACACAAGGAAGCTGGATGTGATGGGGAACTGCCCCTCACACATGGTAGCTGAATATGGTGGAGCACTGCCCCCTCACACAACATAGCTGGATATGGTGGGGCACTGAACCTCACATAAAGAAGCTGAACGTGGTGGGCACTGCCCCTCACACAAGGAAGCTGGATGTGGTGGGGCACTGCCCCTCACACAGGTTGGCTGAACTTGGTGGGGCAATACCCCTCACACAAGGTAGCTGGACATGATAGGGCACTGCCCCTGACCCAAGGAAGCTGGATGTGATGGAGCACTGCCCCTCACACAGGGTAGCTGAATATGGTGGGGCACTGCCCTTCACAAAACATAGCTGGGTGTGGTGGGGCACTGACCCTCACACAGGGTAGCTGAATATGGTGGGGCAATGCCCCATCACACAGGGTAGCTAATGATGGTGGGGCACTGCCCCCTCACACAACATAGCTGGATGTGGTGGGGCAATGACCCTCACACAAGGAAGCTGAACGTGGTGGGGCACTGCCCCTCACACAACGTAGCTGGATGTGGTGGAGCACTGACCCTCACACAAGGAAGCTGAATGTGGTGGCGCACTGCCCCTCACACAGGGTACCTGAATTTGGTGGGGCATTGCCCCTCACACAGGGTACCTGAATTTGGTGGGGCATTGCCCCTCACACAGGGTAGATGGATGTGGTGAGGCAATGCCCCTCACACAAGGTAGCTGGACGTGGTGAGGCAATGCCCCTCACACAAGGTAGCTGGACGTGATAAGGCACTGCCCCTGACACAAGGAAGCTGGATGTGATGGGGCACTGCCCTTCCCACAGGGTAGCTGAATATGGTGGGGCACTGCCCCTCGCAAAACATAGCTGGATGTGGTGGGGCACTGACCCTCACACAGGGTAGCTGAATATGGTGGGGCAATGCCCCATCACGCAGGGTAGCTGATAATGGTGGGGCACTGCCCCCTCACACAACATAGCTGGATGTGGTGGGGCACTGACCCTCACACAAGGAAGCTGAACGTGGTGGGGCACTGCCCCTCACACAGGGTAGCTGAACGTGGTGGGGAACTTCCCCTCACACAGGGTAGATGGATGTGGTGGGGCACTGCCCCTCACACAGGATAGCTGAAATTGGTGGGGCACTGCCCCTCACACAAGGAAAATGAACCTGGTGGGCACCGCCCCTCACACAGGGTAGATGGATGTGGTGGGGCACTGCCCATCACACAAGGAAGCTGGATGTGGTGGGGCACTGCCCCTCACACAGGGTAGATGGATGTGGTGGGGCACTGCCCCTCACACAGGGTAGATGGATGTGGTGGGGCACTGCCCCTCACACAGGGTAGATGGATGTGGTGGGGCACTGCCCCTCACACAGGGTAGATGGATGTGGTGGGGCACTGCCCCTCACACAAGGAAGCTGGATGTGGTGGGGCACTGCCCCTCACACAAGGAAGCTGGATGTGGTGGGGCACTGCCCCTCACACAAGGAAGCTGGATGTGGTGGGGCACTTCCCCTCACACAGAGTAGACGGATGTGGTGGAGCACTGCCCCTCACACAGGGTAGATGGATGTGGTGGGGCACTGCCCATCACACAAGGAAGCTGGATGTGGTGGGGCACTGCCCCTCACACAGGGTAGATGGATGTGGTGGGGCACTGCCCCTCACACAGGGTAGATGGATGTGGTGGGGCACTGCCCCTCACACAGGGTAGATGGATGTGGTGGGGCACTGCCCCTCACACAGGGTAGATGGATGTGGTGGGGCACTGCCCCTCACACAAGGAAGCTGGATGTGGTGGGGCACTGCCCCTCACACAAGGAAGCTGGATGTGGTGGGGCACTGCCCCTCACACAAGGAAGCTGGATGTGGTGGGGCACTTCCCCTCACACAGGGTAGATGGATGTGTTGGGGCACTGCCCCCCACACAGAGTAGATGGATGTGGTGGAGCACTGCCCCTCACACAGGGTAGATGGATGTGGTGAGGCACTGCCCCTCACACAGGGTAGATGGATGTGGTGGGGCACTGCCCCTCACACAGGGTAGATGGATGTGATGAGGCACCGCCCCTCACACAGGGTAGATGGATGTGGTGGGGCACTGCCCCTCACACAGGGTAGATGGATGTGGTGAGGCACTGCCCCTCACACAGGGTAGATGGATGTGGTGGGGCACTGCCCCTCACACAGGGTAGATGGATGTGATGAGGCACCGCCCCTCACACAGGGTAGCTGAATATGGTGGGGCACTACCCCTCACAAAACATAGCTGGATGTGGTGGGGCACTGCCCCTCACACAGGGTAGATGGATGTGGTGGGGCACTGCCCCTCACACAGGGTAGATGGATGTGGTGGGGCACTGCCCCTCACACAGGGTAGATGGATGTGGTGGGGCACTGCCCCTCACACAAGGAAGCTGGATGTGGTGGGGCACTGCCCCTCACACAAGGAAGCTGGATGTGGTGGGGCACTGCCCCTCACACAAGGAAGCTGGATGTGGTGGGGCACTTCCCCTCACACAGGGTAGATGGATGTGTTGGGGCACTGCCCATCACACAAGGAAGCTGGATGTGGTGGGGCACTGCCCCTCACACAGGGTAGATGGATGTGGTGGGGCACTGCCCCTCACACAGGGTAGATGGATGTGGTGGGGCACTGCCCCTCACACAGGGTAGATGGATGTGGTGGGGCGCTTCCCCTCACACAGAGTAGATGGATGTGGTGGAGCACTGCCCCTCACACAGGGTAGATGGATGTGGTGGGGCACTGCCCATCACACAAGGAAGCTGGATGTGGTGGGGCACTGCCCCTCACACAGGGTAGATGGATGTGGTGGGGCACTGCCCCTCACACAGGGTAGATGGATGTGGTGGGGCACTGCCCCTCACACAGGGTAGATGGATGTGGTGGGGCACTGCCCCTCACACAGGGTAGATGGATGTGGTGGGGCACTGCCCCTCACACAGGGTAGATGGATGTGGTGGGGCACTGCCCCTCACACAAGGAAGCTGGATGTGGTGGGGCACTGCCCCTCACACAAGGAAGCTGGATGTGGTGGGGCACTTCCCCTCACACAGGGTAGATGGATGTGTTGGGGCACTGCCCCCCACACAGAGTAGATGGATGTGGTGGAGCACTGCCCCTCACACAGGGTAGATGGATGTGGTGGGGCACTGCCCCTCACACAGGGTAGATGGATGTGATGAGGCACCGCCCCTCACACAGGGTAGATGGATGTGGTGGGGCACTGCCCCTCACACAGGGTAGAGGGATGTGGTGAGGCACTGCCCCTCACACAGGGTAGATGGATGTGGTGGGGCACTGCCCCTCACACAGGGTAGATGGATGTGATGAGGCACCGCCCCTCACACAGGGTAGCTGAATATGGTGGGGCACTACCCCTCACAAAACATAGCTGGATGTGGTGGGGCACTGACCCTCACACAGGGTAGCTGATGATGGTGGGGCACTGCCCCCTCACACAACATAGCTGGATGTGGTGGGGCACTGACCCTCACACAAGGAAGCTGAACGTGGTGGGGCACTGCCCCTCACACAGGGTAGCTGAATTTGGTGAGGCACTGCCCCTCACACAGGGTAGATGGATGTGGTGGGGCACTGCCCCTCACACAGGGTAGCTGAAATTGGTGGGGCAATGCCCCCCACACAAGGTAGCTGGACGTGATAGGGCACTGTCCCTGACACAAGGAAGCTGGATGTGATGGGGAACTGCCCCTCACACATGGTAGCTGAATATGGTGGAGCACTGCCCCCTCACACAACATAGCTGGATATGGTGGGGCACTGAACCTCACATAAAGAAGCTGAACGTGGTGGGCACTGCCCCTCACACAAGGAAGCTGGATGTGGTGGGGCACTGCCCCTCACACAGGTTGGCTGAACTTGGTGGGGCAATACCCCTCACACAAGGTAGCTGGACATGATAGGGCACTGCCCCTGACCCAAGGAAGCTGGATGTGATGGAGCACTGCCCCTCACACAGGGTAGCTGAATATGGTGGGGCACTGCCCTTCACAAAACATAGCTGGGTGTGGTGGGGCACTGACCCTCACACAGGGTAGCTGAATATGGTGGGGCAATGCCCCATCACACAGGGTAGCTAATGATGGTGGGGCACTGCCCCCTCACACAACATAGCTGGATGTGGTGGGGCAATGACCCTCACACAAGGAAGCTGAACGTGGTGGGGCACTGCCCCTCACACAACGTAGCTGGATGTGGTGGAGCACTGACCCTCACACAAGGAAGCTGAATGTGGTGGCGCACTGCCCCTCACACAGGGTACCTGAATTTGGTGGGGCATTGCCCCTCACACAGGGTACCTGAATTTGGTGGGGCATTGCCCCTCACACAGGGTAGATGGATGTGGTGAGGCAATGCCCCTCACACAAGGTAGCTGGACGTGGTGAGGCAATGCCCCTCACACAAGGTAGCTGGACGTGATAAGGCACTGCCCCTGACACAAGGAAGCTGGATGTGATGGGGCACTGCCCTTCCCACAGGGTAGCTGAATATGGTGGGGCACTGCCCCTCGCAAAACATAGCTGGATGTGGTGGGGCACTGACCCTCACACAGGGTAGCTGAATATGGTGGGGCAATGCCCCATCACGCAGGGTAGCTGATAATGGTGGGGCACTACCCCCTCACACAACATAGCTGGATGTGGTGGGGCACTGACCCTCACACAAGGAAGCTGAACGTGGTGGGGCACTGCCCCTCACACAGGGTAGCTGAGCGTGGTGGGGAACTTCCCCTCACACAGGGTAGATGGATGTGGTGGGGCACTGCCCCTCACACAGGATAGCTGAAATTGGTGGGGCACTGCCCCTCACACAAGGAAAATGAACCTGGTGGGCACCGCCCCTCACACAGGGTAGATGGATGTGGTGGGGCACTGCCCATCACACAAGGAAGCTGGATGTGGTGGGGCACTGCCCCTCACACAGGGTAGATGGATGTGGTGGGGCACTGCCCCTCACACAGGGTAGATGGATGTGGTGGGGCACTGCCCCTCACACAGGGTAGATGGATGTGGTGGGGCACTGCCCCTCACACAGGGTAGATGGATGTGGTGGGGCACTGCCCCTCACACAAGGAAGCTGGATGTGGTGGGGCACTGCCCCTCACACAAGGAAGCTGGATGTGGTGGGGCACTGCCCCTCACACAAGGAAGCTGGATGTGGTGGGGCACTTCCCCTCACACAGAGTAGACGGATGTGGTGGAGCACTGCCCCTCACACAGGGTAGATGGATGTGGTGGGGCACTGCCCATCACACAAGGAAGCTGGATGTGGTGGGGCACTGCCCCTCACACAGGGTAGATGGATGTGGTGGGGCACTGCCCCTCACACAGGGTAGATGGATGTGGTGGGGCACTGCCCCTCACACAGGGTAGATGGATGTGGTGGGGCACTGCCCCTCACACAGGGTAGATGGATGTGGTGGGGCACTGCCCCTCACACAAGGAAGCTGGATGTGGTGGGGCACTGCCCCTCACACAAGGAAGCTGGATGTGGTGGGGCACTGCCCCTCACACAAGGAAGCTGGATGTGGTGGGGCACTTCCCCTCACACAGGGTAGATGGATGTGTTGGGGCACTGCCCCCCACACAGAGTAGATGGATGTGGTGGAGCACTGCCCCTCACACAGGGTAGATGGATGTGGTGAGGCACTGCCCCTCACACAGGGTAGATGGATGTGGTGGGGCACTGCCCCTCACACAGGGTAGATGGATGTGATGAGGCACCGCCCCTCACACAGGGTAGATGGATGTGGTGGGGCACTGCCCCTCACACAGGGTAGATGGATGTGGTGAGGCACTGCCCCTCACACAGGGTAGATGGATGTGGTGGGGCACTGCCCCTCACACAGGGTAGATGGATGTGATGAGGCACCGCCCCTCACACAGGGTAGCTGAATATGGTGGGGCACTACCCCTCACAAAACATAGCTGGATGTGGTGGGGCACAGCCCCTCACACAGGGTAGATGGATGTGGTGGGGCACTGCCCCTCACACAGGGTAGATGGATGTGGTGGGGCACTGCCCCTCACACAGGGTAGATGGATGTGGTGGGGCACTGCCCCTCACACAAGGAAGCTGGATGTGGTGGGGCACTGCCCCTCACACAAGGAAGCTGGATGTGGTGGGGCACTGCCCCTCACACAAGGAAGCTGGATGTGGTGGGGCACCTCCCCTCACACAGGGTAGATGGATGTGTTGGGGCACTGCCCATCACACAAGGAAGCTGGATGTGGTGGGGCACTGCCCCTCACACAGGGTAGATGGATGTGGTGGGGCACTGCCCCTCACACAGGGTAGATGGATGTGGTGGGGCACTGCCCCTCACACAGGGTAGATGGATGTGGTGGGGCACTTCCCCTCACACAGAGTAGATGGATGTGGTGGAGCACTGCCCCTCACACAGGGTAGATGGATGTGGTGGGGCACTGCCCATCACACAAGGAAGCTGGATGTGGTGGGGCACTGCCCCTCACACAGGGTAGATGGATGTGGTGGGGCACTGCCCCTCACACAGGGTAGATGGATGTGGTGGGGCACTGCCCCTCACACAGGGTAGATGGATGTGGTGGGGCACTGCCCCTCACACAGGGTAGATGGATGTGGTGGGGCACTGCCCCTCACACAGGGTAGATGGATGTGGTGGGGCACTGCCCCTCACACAAGGAAGCTGGATGTGGTGGGGCACTGCCCCTCACACAAGGAAGCTGGATGTGGTGGGGCACTTCCCCTCACACAGGGTAGATGGATGTGTTGGGGCACTGCCCCCCACACAGAGTAGATGGATGTGGTGGAGCACTGCCCCTCACACAGGGTAGATGGATGTGGTGGGGCACTGCCCCTCACACAGGGTAGATGGATGTGATGAGGCACCGCCCCTCACACAGGGTAGATGGATGTGGTGGGGAACTGCCCCTCACACAGGGTAGATGGATGTGGTGAGGCACTGCCCCTCACACAGGGTAGATGGATGTGGTGGGGCACTGCCCCTCACACAGGGTAGATGGATGTGATGAGGCACCGCCCCTCACACAGGGTAGCTGAATATGGTGGGGCACTACCCCTCACAAAACATAGCTGGATGTGGTGGGGCACTGACCCTCACACAGGGTAGCTGATGATGGTGGGGCACTGCCCCCTCACACAACATAGCTGGATGTGGTGGGGCACTGACCCTCACACAAGGAAGCTGAACGTGGTGGGGCACTGCCCCTCACACAGGGTAGCTGAATTTGGTGAGGCACTGCCCCTCACACAGGGTAGATGGATGTGGTGGGGTGCTGCCCCTCACACAAAGTAGCTGAACGTGGTGGGGCACTGCCCCTCACACAGGGTAGCTGAATTTGGTGGGGCATTGCCCCTCACACAGGGTAGATGGATGTGGTGGGGTGCTGCCCCTCACACAAAGTAGCTGGATGTGGTGGGGCACTGCCCCTCACACAAAGTAGCTGAATGTGGTGGGGCACTCACACAAGGGTAGCCTTTGTGAAAGTCAAAATGCAACAAATGCGTTAATGATGGTGCAGACAGAGAGCCAAAAGAGACAAATAGGTTTAAGGAGGAGACATCATGTACGCATAGAAGTTGAAAAGTTCAGCGGTGATAGCGTGGAGAGGAGGAAGAAAAAGGTCACATGACACTGATCACTCAGGAGAACTCAGATATTTTGAGCGACCTCAGCCTTCTTTAAAGTCCTTCTATTGTTGGGTTTTGTGAAAGTACAGATTGAATACTGCGTTCACATTAGGACTTAAGAACATGTTCTATTTTTAAGGACAGGAAGACGAGGAAAAAAAGATTTTAGTCTTTCATCGTCTGACATTGAGTTTTCGCTCAACTCTGTGAAGTCAGCGGACACTCCACTAGGAACAACTTAAAGGCCTACTGAAATTAGATTTTCTTATTCAAACGGGGATAGCAGGTCCATTCTATGTGACGTCACTGGTTGTGGAGCTACTCACATCATCACATTGTTTACAATCATAACCACCAGCAGCTAGAGCGATTAGGACCGAGAAAGCGACAATTTCCCTATTAATTTGAGCGAGGATGAAAGATTTGTGGATGAGGATAGTCAGAGTGAAAGACTAGAAAAAGAAAAGAAAAAAAAAGACGAGGGCAGTGTGAGCGATTCAGAGCTTATTAGACACATTTACTAGGATAATTCTGGAAAATCCCTTATCTGCTTATTGTGTTACTAGTGTTTTAGTGAAATTATATGGTACCTGAAAGTCGGAGGGGTGTGGCCACGGGTGTGGTGACCGCCAGTGTCTCCGGTGGGAGGAGGTAATAGTCCGCAGCTGCAGGAGGACGCAAGCTATGCTCATAACTACGGTAAGAACCGACTTATTACCACAATTGTCTCACCAAAACCTGCCGGTTGACATGTGGTCGGGATCCATGTTCGCTTGACCGCTCTGTTCCATAGCAAAGCTTCACCTTTGGGAATTTTAATTAGGGAAACACTGTATGTTTGTGTGGCTAAAGGCTAAAAGCTTCCCACCTCCATCTTTCTACTTTGACTTCTCTATTATTAATTGAACAAATTGCAAAAGATTCAGCAACACAGATTTCCAGAATACTGTGTAATTATGCGATTAAAGCAGACTACTTATAGCTTGGATCGGGCTGGAAAATAATGTCCGCTGCAACCGGTGACGTCAAACGCACGCGTCATCATACCACAACGTTTTCAACATGACACTTCGCGGGAAATTTAAAATTGCAATTTAGTAAACTAAAAAGGCCGTATTGGCATGTGTTGCAATGTTAATATTTCATCATTGATATATAAACTATCAGACTGTGTGGTCGGTAGTAGTGGGTTTCAGTAGGCCTTTAAGCACACTGGACACATCTCTTATATCATGTGTGCACTGAGGCGCCCATCCGGTTGATCAATAAAAATAAAAAATCAATGCCTATTAATTGGCAGTGAAAGTGGATCCCGGCAGGTCAATATTCATTCTTAAAGGGCTTTTACTTTGAATTTGACTCCATCTGTCGCCTTCCTGCAGAGCAGTGTTTTTCAACCTTTTTTGAGGCAAGGCGCGTTTTTTTCCAAAAAAATCCCGGGGGCACACCACCAGCAAAAAACGTTAAAGGCCTACTGAAACCCACTACTACCCACCACGCAGCCTGATAGTTTATATATCAATGATGAAATATTAACATTGCAACACATGCCAATACGGCCTTTTTAGTTTACTAAATTGCAATTTTAAATTTCCCGCGAAGTGACGTGTATGATTAAGGTGAGTTGTAGCGGACATTTTTTTCCAGCCCGGTCCAAGCTATAAGTAGTCTGCTTTAATCGCATAATTACACAGTATTCTGGATATCTGTGTTGCTGAATCTTTTGCAATTTGTTCAATGAATAATGGAGACGTCAAAGTAGAAAGATGGAGTTGGGAAGCTTTTAGCCTTTAGCAACACAAACACAGCCGGTGTTTCCGTGTTTAAAATTCCCGAAAGTGAAGCTTTAATATGGAACAAAGTGGCCAAGCGAACATGAATCCCGACCGGCAGTTTTCGGTGAGAAAAATGTGGTAATAAGTCGGCTCTTACCGGAGACATGAGCGGAGCTTGCGTCCTACTGCACCTGTCAAAGAGGCAGCTGCTTAATCGCATAATTCCACAGTATTCTGGACATCTGTGTTGCTGACTCTTTTGCAATTTGTTCAATTAATAATGGAGACTACAAAGTAGAAAGATGGAGGTAGGAAGCTTTTAGCCTTTAGCCACACAAACACACAGTGATTCCTTGTTTAAAATTCCCGAAAGTGAAGCTTTAATATGGAACAAAGTGGTCAAGCGAACATGGATCCCGACCGGCAGTTTTCGGTGAGAAAAATGTGGTAATAAGTCGGCTCTTACCGGAGACATGAGCGGAGCTTGCGTCCTCCTGCAGCTGTCCAAGAGGCAGCTGCGACTTTCTTGGCCCCTCCATGGCTTCCATCAGAGACACTGGCGGTCACCACACCCTTCCGACTTTCAGGTATGACTTTATTATCTCACTAAAACACTAGTAACCCAATAAGCAGATAAGGGATTTTCCAGAATTATCCTAGTAAATGTGTCTAATAACATCTGAATCACATTTTTGACACTATCGGAAAAGCATACGGTCAAGACTTTCCCTCCAACCCATTATCAGCCATTTTCGGCATATGCCCTGATAACACGTGCCCTGTACCACTAAAACGTGCTGTGGCTTTTACGACCTTGCTGGCCAGGCGACTTGTTCAATTGGAAGCTGGCTCACCCCCCATCACACGGCCGTTGGATTAAAGAGTCTCTTTACCATTTAACATTGGAAAAACTTAGGTTCTCACTAAATGGCTCTGCTCAAGTGTTTGAAAGTTCATGGAGTCCCTTCTTACTGTATGTCAACTCTCTTGACTTATGTCCAGACGCAGATGAGGAATAATCTCCCTCTTATTTAGTATTATTATTATTTATTTATTTTTTTTCTCCCTTTCTCTCTCCTTTTAGTCTCTTTCTGTCTTTGATCTTGTATGGGTGTATGTTTGATGTGTGTGTCTTTGTCGTCTTACTTGTTTGTGCCATGTGTCCCTGGTTGGTTCGACCTGAGTGGGGTGGTTTAAGGGGTAAGGGTGTGAAGAATTCACTGACTTTAAAATTGTACTGTTTCGACTTGCACTTTTTTTCTGTGTATGTGAAAAAGTCAATAAAAGAAGTTGGATTAATCAATCAATCAATCAATCAATGTTTACTTATATAGCCCTAAATCACTAGTGTCTCAAAGGGCTGCACAAACCACTACGACATCCTCGGTAGGCCCACATAAGGGCAAGGAAAACTCACACCCAGTGGGACGTCGGTGACAATAATGACCCAGTGGGACGTCGGTGACAATGATGACTATGAGAACATGATACTGTGATACTGATGATACTGATGACTATGAGAACATATGAGAACATGATACTGTGAAAGATCAATCCATAATGGATTCAACACAGTCGCGAGAGTCCAGTCCAAAGCGGATCCAACACAGCAGCGAGAGTCCCGTTCACAGCGGAGCCAGCAGGAAACCATCCCAAGCGGAGGCTGATCAGCAGCGCAGAGATGTCCCCAGCCGATACACAGGCGAGCAGTACATGGCCACCGGATCGGACCGGACTCCCTCCACAAAGGAGAGTGGGACATAGAAGAAAAAGAAAAGAAACGGCAGATCAACTGGTCTAAAAAGGGAGTCTATTTAAAGGCTAGAGTATACAAATGAGTTTTAAGGTGAGACTTAAATGCTAATAACATCTGAATCGCTCCCACTGCCCTCGCCTTTTTTTTTTCTTTTTCTAGTGTTTCACTCTAACTTTCGTCATCCACGAATCTTTCATTCTCGCTCAAATTAATGGGGAAATCGTCGCTTTCTTGGTCTAAATCGCACTCGCTGCTGGTGGCCATGATTATAAACAATGTGAGGATGTGAGGAGCCCTACAACCAGTGACATCACGCGCACACCGTCTGCTACTTCCGGTAAAGACAAGGCTTTTTTATTAGCAACCAAAAGTTGCTAACTTTATCGTCGATGTTCTCTACTAAATCCTTCCAGCAAAAATATGGCAATATCGCGAAATGATCAAGTATGACACATAGAATGGACCTGCTATCCCCGTTTAAATAAGAAAATCTCATTTCAGTAGGCTTTTAAGCACTCACATTTTTGGCAGTTGCACGTTTTCCCCCGTAGTGTGATTCATGTATTCAAGCTGGTATTGTAGCGTCTTTACTTCAGATGCGGTCAGTCGTCATTTGTTCAACGTCTTCAGTTATACCAGTGGTGTTCCTCGAGGTTCCCTTTTAGGTCCTCTCTTTTTCATCATTTGGACTATTCAACCCGCAAGTTCAGTTACAAAAACTGAAAATACAGCCACAAAGGGTGATTCGAGCCCCAAGGACGTGCTAATGTGAGGTGCTACAGACTATGGAGGCTTTGTGCAAACCAAATCCTCATGAAGGCTTGGACCTCCACACGGAAAGAAAACCACTAGCCAAACACCACAAGGCCTGTCGCCGTAGCAACGCTGGCAGCTGGGAGCTTCTTCAAGTCTGACTGCCTTGTGCTTTGAGTGTTTGGACCTCATGCGGCGTGTTTTGGTCTCTGGCTTCTGGTTCCGGGCTGCCAGTGTTAAATATAGCCGCGGCCCAAACGTCTCATTGAGGTTCTGCTGGGACCAGGACGACGACCGCAGTGACATCACTTCCTGTCTGCCTTGCGTGATTGACAAAAGGCACATGCTGCACGGTCGCGAGTTTAATCCCTTTGATCGAAGGATTGGCTTCCTTATTTAGAGAACATGTTACTGCACTTCTAGCGTCCAGCAGATGGCGCCATAATTAAAAAAGACCATTTCTTCAATTTGCAAATCTATTGTGTTTAACTGATATTTTGAAATATTGTCAAAAGCTTCCCGCTGACTCGCTGTCCTTTCCCTGTTTTTTTTTAGGGCAGGGGACAGAAAAGTCGCAAAGGAAATCTGCCTAGCGACAAGCTAAGACATGGGTGTCCAAAGTGCGGCCCGGGGGCCATTTGCGGCCTGCAGGTCATTTTTAACGGCCCCACGGTACATTTTAAAAATACAATTGAAAACAATTAAAAATATAAAAAGTGATAAAAAAGAGCAAACAGGTGAAATGTAACAATAAAATGTTGCAATGCTTTAATAACACAAAGCTGCCATGCAGGCTGTTTCTTTCTTTAAAAAAATAATAATGAATCAAAATCAATGTCATTTTGAAATATTGACCTATTCAAGGCTTCAATATGTCACAACAAATATTCCACTTTGAGATATTTTTGGGGGGAAATGTTGCATATTTTGTGTTTTGCCATATAAAAAACTTAGCTGTTTTTTTAAAAAAGGGCCTAAAACAAACAAACAAAACATAAACAACATCCATCCATCCATTTTCTACCGCTTATTCCCTTTTGGGGTCGCGGGGGGGCTGGCGCCTATCTCAGCTACAATCGGGCGGAAGGCAGGGTACACCCTGGACAAGTCGCCACCTCATCGCAGGGCCAACACAGATAGACAGACAACATTCACACTCACATTCACACACTAGGGCCAATTTAGTGTTGCCAATCAACCTATCCCCAGGTGCATGTCTTTGGAAGTGGGAGGAAGCCGGACTTAAAATTGACGGATATATAAAATTGATCTCGAGATTATTGTGCTAAAAGTAAACAGTAAAAAAAAAGTAGAATTTATTTTTTAACACTTTAATGAGTAGGACACTTTTGGATCCCCAATTATTTTAGTGTGATTTGTTTTAAAGTGTCATTGCTCAAAAAATAATAATGAAACAAAATCCAAAATTAAGGCTCCAATTATTATATAATCTCAAATATTCTACCTAAAGAAGTTATTGGGTGAAAATGTTGCATATTTTGTGTTTTTTCCATTTTTTTTCCTAATGTTAATCTAGAGATTTAAAACTTGAATAATAGTGAAAATAATAATAATGAATAATGACACATTTTTTATATATTTTTTGACCAAAACCCTTTAAGGGTCCCCGGGATCATAACTGAGTGGAGGCCTAAATGTATGTTTTTTGTACATATTATGTATTGGTTTTTAAACTAAAAAATATGAAAATGGCCCCCGCTTGCTTTGATTTTTCAGTCTGGGGCCCTCAGTGGAAAAAGTTTGGACACCCCTGAGCTAAGACATGAGGACAGAATGATGTCACGCAGAGACGAGACATTTCTCTTGTCCTTCTTTGCTCGTCTTCCTCCTGCAACACGTGGCAGCAGCGACACCAGCGCGGGAGACGTGTCAGACCCGCTCAGCAACGCGGTGAGAGTGATGACTCACGCTTTCACCGAGTCACTCCGTGTTGGGCCCTGGGCTGGAAAACACCGGGGCTATTTGACTACAAACCCCGTTTCCATATGAGTTGGGAAATTGTGTAAGATGTAAATATAAACGGAATACAATGATTTGCAAATAATTTTCAACCCATATTCAGTTGAATATGCTACAAAAACAACATATTTGATGTTCAAACTGCTAAAAAAAAAATTTTTTTGCAAAATAATCACTAACTTTAGAATTTGATGCCAGCAACACGTGACAAAGGAGTTGGGAAAGGTGGCAATGAATACTGATAAAGTTGAGGAATGCTAATCAAACACTTATTTGGAACATCCCACAGGTGTGCAGGCTAATTGGGAACAGGTGGGTGCCATGATTGGGTATAAAAACAGCTTCCCAAAAAATGCTCAGTCTTTCACAAGAGAGGATGGAACTGATATGGAAACAGGGTTTGTAACATAATTGCAAAGTAAACACGTCGCACGGTACTGATTTCCTTGTTGTGCCCTTGCTGGTGGATTCCAGCGTGTGCCGCGAGACAGGTAGTTAACAGCGTGAAGAAACAGAAATTTTGTTGAGGACTGATGTTCCTTCTTTTGAATTTTTTTCCTTCCTTAGTTTTATTTGTTTACACGTCTTCCTTCATTTAAGTGTGTAAGCCTAAAAATATAAACACAGAATAAACATTACAAAACTATAACGTCCATTGTGTATTTTACAGAAATAAAATAGAATGTTTAGTGATAAATAAACTACAGAAGTTTACGCATTTAGAAATTAAACATTCACACAGCAAACATTGCACACAAAAAACGTGGCTCAACACAATTAAAACCGAGGTGTAGCGTTATCACCCTCTACTGGTCTAATTTGGTGCTACGTGTATTAAAACAAGCTTTGATCGACATTGAGTTACGATTGATGTTCCTTCTTTTGAATTGTTTTCCTTCTTTTAATTTTACACTTCTTCCTTCATTTAGGTGTGTAAGACTAAACATACAAACACAGAATAAACATTACAAAACCATAACGTCCATTGTGTATTTCACATCAATAAAATGGAAGGTTTAGTGGTAATACATCCACACAATAAACTACAGAAGTTTATGCATTTAGAAATTAAACATTCACACAGCAAACATTGCACACAAAGAATATGACTTTAAACTGATTTTAACTTTTTTAACTGCTTGTTATCTAACAAATTGTTCTTTGGATAATTTGTATTTGCTTTTTAAATGTGTATTTTACTTCTGCTTTAAGTTTTATTTTTTAGTCTCTCCTTTGCCTCTATTTCTTTGTGGTGTACAGCCCTTTGTTTTTCAACTGTGGTGGTTTTTGAAGGGCTTTATAAATAAAGTTGGTATGGTATGCTAATATGTTTGCTTTGCTATTGACATGCTACTTATTAGATTTCAACACCTTTAAATTTGTTAATGAAAATTGCAACTAAGATACACATTACAATCAAAAATCTGGTGCATAATAATTACAATACTTGCAGTATTAACACTTTTTATGGCCCAACAAAAAAAAAGACTATAAACTTTACACTATTGCCAGCTAACGCCTTGGACTTGCAACTGTAATTGCAACTTAAGGTCATTCTTGCTAACGATAATATGACGATAATAAAAGAAGAGTTGTCTGTCTATCTGTGTTGGCCCTGCGATGAGGTGGCGAGTTGTCCAGGGTGTACCCCGCCTTCCGCCCGAATGCAGCTGAGATAGGTTCCAGCGACCCCCCCTACCCCCACCACCCCAAAAGGGACAAGCGGTAGAAAATGGATGGATGGATGGATAACAACTGGACTGCAGTTATCATAATCATCTTATATTTAAATGTTACAATAAAATTTGAGATTGTATTATTAAAAATAATAATATTTTATAACACACAAAAAATTGGTACCGCTGAGTACTCTAGTACTCTGGTATCGGTTCAAATGTAAACGGTGCCCATCCCTACTTTGTATGCTCTTAAAGGCCTACTGAAATGAGATTTTCTTATTTAAACGGGGATAGCAGGTCCATTCTATGTGTCATACTTGATCATTTCGCGATATTGCCATATTTTTGCTGAAAGGATTTAGTAGAGAACATCGACGATAAAGTTCGCAACTTTTGGTCGCTAATAAAAAAGCCTTGCCTGTACCAGAAGTAGCAGACGATGTGCGCGTGACGTCACGGGTTGTAGGGCTCCTCACATCCTCACATTGTTTATAATCATAGCCACCAGCAGCTAGAGCGATTCGGACCGGGAAAGCGACATTTCCTCATTAATTTAAGTGAGGATGAAAGATTCGTGGATGAGGATATTGAGAGTGAAGAACTAGAAAAAAAAAAGTTAAAAAAAAAAAAAAGGCGAGGGCACAATGTTATTAGACACATTTACTAGGATAATTCTGGAAAATCCCTTATCTGCTTATTGTGTTACTAGTGTTTTAGTGAGATTATATGGTACCTGAAAGTCAGAGGGGTGTGGTGACCGCCAGTGTCTCCGGTGGGAGGAGGTAATAGTCCGCAGCAGCTGCAGGAGGACGCAGGCTCCGCTCATAACTACGGTAAGAGCCAACTTATTACCACAATTTTCTCACCGAAACCTGCCGGTTGACAAGTGGTCGGGATCCATGTTCGCTTGACCGCTCTGTTCCATAGCAAAGCTTCACCTTTGGGAATTTTAATTAGGGAAACACCGTGTGTTTGTGTGGCTAAAGGCTAAAAGCTTCCCACCTCCATCTTTCTACTTTGACTTCTCTATTATTAATTGAACAAATTGCAAAAGATTCAGCAACACAGATTTCCAGAATACTGTGTAATTATGCGATCAAAGCAGACTAATTATAGCTCGGATCGGGCTGGAAAATAATGTCCGCTACAACCCGAGACGTCAAACGCACGCGTCGTCATATCGCAACGTTTTCAAAAGAACACTTCGCGGGAAATTTAAAATTGCAATTTAGTAAACTAAAAAGGCCGTATTGGCATGTGTTGCAATGTTAATATTTCATCATTGATATATAAACTATCAGACTGTGTGGTCGGTAGTAGTGGGTTTCAGTAGGCCTTTAAAGTATATATTTTTAAATTTGCCCATCTTTTACAATCTCTAACAAGCGTATTTCTCTTTTCTGTGTGTTCTAAATACTAAAAAACGGCTTTCAAGAGACAACGCTACTTTGCATATAGTCCAAAAACCTCCATCAACATGTGACATGCATGCTGTCAGTATGTGTGTAATGTAGTAATAACATGACAACGTGTGATATTTACACTACTTTGTTTATTTATTTTAACCAAAACTTATTTCCTTATTCCGCAGAACCTCAGAGCCTACGGCAACAAACGTTATTTCCGTCAACAACAACAGCTAATAGTCCTAATAACAAATTCAAATGCCGTTATCATGACATATTAATGGCCACATTTCTAAAAAAAACAACAACGTACTATTTAAGTGTATATTGTATCAGAACCTTTCCACAAAAGATATGATGTCTAACGATCATTCCTTTTTTCATAGCTTTTGCCCATGTATTGTGTTTTTCTTACTTTTCCGATTAAAACCGAAGCGATACAGGAGTTTTGTATTGGCGTCACTGGAAATAGTTTAACACTTATCTTCTCCCCTTGGACTTATTGACATGTTTGCATATTTTCTGATGAACTTTGGACATTATCAGGAATATAAACATGAGACTAGTGAACATATTGAATTGAACTGAAATGCAGTTGTCAATGTAGTCTTTCTGTTTATTGTTTTTACAGGTCATTTAAAGTAATCCAACCTTTTTACATTGATTTTTCTTAATATCTAATTACAAAACTACATTTTTGTTGGTACTAGGGCTGAGCGATATATCGCTGGTTTGTCACTGCGCGATATAGAAAATGACTATGTCGTGATATTCGAGTATACGTTCTCACGCAGTTGTTTTTAGCTGCGGGTATTACACTACATGCTCTTCTCACTCTTTCCTGTCTCTCCTTCTCACAGAGACGTTCACGAACCCAGGGAATCTGGACTATTGATAAGCAAGTCCTAAGATTTTATGCACGTTCTCTGTTTTATGTACTTCTGCAATTTTCATTATAAAAGCCTACTAAAACCCACTACTACCGACCACGAAGTCTGATAGTTTATATATCAGTGATGAAATATTAACATTGCAACACATACACATACACATACAATCATAGCCTCCAGCAGCAAGAGCTATTTGGACCGAGAAAGCGACGATTTCCTCATTAATTTGAGCGAGGACGAAAGATTTGTGGATAAGGAAAGTTAGAGTGAAGGACAAAAAAAAAAAAAAAAAAAGTGACGGCTCCGGGCGGCAGCAGTGTGAGCGTTTCGGATGTCATTAGACACATTTACTAGGATAATTCTGGAAGATCCCTTATCTGCTTATTGTTTTAATAGTGTTTTAGTGAGATTGTAAAGTCATACCTCAAAGTTGGATGGCTGCGGTGAACGCCAGTGTCTTTGATGGAAGCCAAGCTCACAGCTGCCTTTTTTGGACAGCTGCTGCAGGATGAGGTCACGTAATCCACTGATGTCTCCGGTAAGAGCTGACTTAATATCACAATTTTCCCATCCAAAAACTTGCTGGTTGACGTAGAGAAACATGTTCGCTTGACCGCTCTGTGTTAAAGCTTCACAACAAACAAAGAAACACCGGCTGTGTTTCGGTTGCTAAAGGCAGCTGCAATCCACCGCTTTCCACCAACTGCATTCTTCTTTATAGTCTCCATTATTAATTGAACAAATTGCAAAAGATTCAGCAACACAGATGTCCAAAATACTGTGTAATTATGCGATGAAAAGAGACGACTTTTGGCCGTGAGTGGTGCTGGGCTGAAATGTTCGCTCCAACCAATAACGTCAAACGCACACGTCATCACACCGCGACGTTTTCAACACGACACTTCGCGGGAAATTTAAAATTGTAATTTAGTAAACTAAAAAGGCCGTATTGGCATGCGTTGCAATGTTAATATTTCATCATTGATATATAAACTATCAGACTGTGTGGTCGGTAGTAGTGGGTTTCAGTAGGCCTTTAAATGCAATGAAAAAGCTCCATTCTATTTTTTTTTTTAAATGTAAACAAATAAAAATATAAAATTGAGAAAATTTGACAATAAAATACAATTTAATTTAATTAAAATACATTTGAATATATTGAATTAAATTACAGAAAAAAAATGTTTTAATAAAAATTAAAAAAATATATTTAATATATGTTTTTAAAGGCCTACTGAAACCCACTACTACCGACCACGCAGTCTGATAGTTTATATATCAATGATGAAATATTAACATTGCAACACATGCCAATACGGCCTTTTTAGTTTACTAAATTATATTTTTAAATTACCCGGGAGTTTCGTCTTGGAAACGTCGTGTAATGATGACGTGTACACAAGACGTCACGGGTTTTTAGGAAGTATGAGCGCTGCACACACACACAGCTAAAAGTCGTCTGCTTTAACGGCATAATTACACAGTATTTTGGACATCTGTGTTGCTGAATTTTTTTTGCAAGTTTTTCAATTAATAATGGAGAAGTCACAGTAGAAAAATGGAGTTGGGAAGCTTTAGTCTTTAGCCACAAAAACACACGGTGATTCCTTGTTTAGAATTCACGGAGGTGAAACTTTACTATGGATCAGAGCGGTCAAGCGAACATGGATCCCTACCACTTGTCAACCAGCACAAATTCGGTGAGAAAATTGAGGTAAAAAGTCGCTTCTTACCGGAGAAAAGCTGAGCTTGTGCCGTCCATACAGCTGCCGTCAACTCCCCTGAGACATTGGCGTCAAGACAACCGTGGACAAACCCCTCCGACTATCAGGTACTATTTAACTCACTAAAACAATAGCAACACAATAGAAAGATAAGGGATTTCCCAGAATTATCCTAGTAAATGTGTCTAAAAACATCCGTCCCAACGCAATCGCCGTTTTTTTTTTTCTTTTTTTCTAGTCCGTCGCTATCAATATCCTCAAACACGAATCTTTCATCCTCGCTCAAATTAATGGGGGAATTGTCGTTTTCTCGGTCCGAATAGCACTTTTTGTTGGAGGCTCCCATTAAAAACAATGTGAATATGTGAGGAGCCCCCACACTTGTGACGTCATCGTCTGCGACTTCCGGTACAGGCAAGGCTTTTCTCTTAGCACCGAAAGTTGCGAACTTCATCGTCGATGTTCTCTACTAAATCCTTTCAGCAAAAATATGGCAATATCGCGAAATGATCAAGTATGACACATAGAATGGACCTGCTATCCCCGTTTAAATAAGAAAATCTCATTTCAGTAGGCCTTTAAACCAGTGTGTGTGGCACTGGGAGCAGGTGGGTAAAGTGTCTTGCCCGAGGTCACATTAGCAGTGACTAGGATGGAAGCGGGGATCGAACCTCAAACCTTTAAGTTGCTGGCACGGCCACTCTACCAACCGAGCTATACCTATGTATAGTGTGTGGTAATATGCGCTGATATGTGTTAATGTTGCTTGAGATTTTTTCTGTTTTTTTTTTTCTCAAACTGGGTCCTTGCTTTTTAAATGCAATGAAAAAGCTCCATTCTATCTTTTTTTAAATGTAAACAAATAAAAAAATAAACTTCAGAAAATTTGATGATAAAATACGATTAAATTGAATTAAATTAAATTTGAATGTGTTAAATTAAATGACACAATTTTTTTTTTTATTGAAAATTAAAAAAATATATTTAATACCGTATTTCCTTGAATTGCCGCAGGGCATATAGTATGCGCCTGCCTTGAATTACTGCCGGGTCAAACTCGCTTTGCAAAAAAATTAGCGCATGCTTAGTATTACCGCCTGGTCAAACTCGTGACTTCACGAGTGACACTTCCCCTGTCATCACTTTCAAAATGGAGGAGGCTGATTTCAATACCAATAATTTGAAATCGCATAAAGGGAAGAAGATTAAGAGCTATTCAGTAGGACTTAAGGTCCAAGCTTACATCACACTCAAATTTTTACTGCATGCTTTTGGTAAGTGCCGGAGTGAGAAGAGGTTTTAAATTAATTAGCGCATGCTTACTTTTACCGCATGCCTTTGGTAAGCGCAGGAGTGAGAAGAGGTTTTAAATTAATTAGCGCCCTGGCGGCAATTGAAGGAAATACGGTATATGTTTTTAAATGGTGTGAATGTGAGTGTGAATGTTGTCTGTCTAGCTGTGTTGGCCATGCAATGAGGTGGCGACTTGTCCAGGGTGTACCCTGCCTTCCGCCCGATTGTAGCTGAGATAGGCTCCAGCGCCCCCCGCCACCCCAAAGGGAATAAGCGGTAGAAAATGGATGGATGTTTTTAAATGTGTACAAATGGGTTTCACTGGGCAGCGGAGTAAAAAGACGTGGGGGTCTGCCACCATAAGGCTCACGTTGGACCATCTGCCATAAAGCTGCAGGAGTGGAGCATCTCTCCTGTTTGGCCCCTCTTTGCTCCTGCAGGAACCTACTTTACATGCAGCCAGGTGGACTGCCAAGGTGACAGAGATGGATGAAGGGGGCCTTCGGTGTGCGGTTTCCGCTGCACACTTTTATTACGCCTGCGATGTGATGGCGACTTGTCCGGGGTGTACGACGCCTTCCGCCCGATTGTAGCTGACATAGGCTCCAGCGCCCCCCGCCACCCCGAAGGGTATAAGCGGTAGGAAATGGATGGATGGATGGATGGCCTTTTAGCACGCATTCCTGATCATGCTGTGCATGAGTGGACAGGGGGATGCTTTTGTTATCACATCCATCCATTTTGTACCGCTTCTTTATTTTGGGGTCTATCTCAGCTACAATCGGGCGGAAGGCAGCGGACACCCTGGACAAGTCGCCACCTCATCGCAGGGGCCAACACAAATACACTCACATGTGGACACAAACAACATCTCTGCCTGGGCTTATAACGTCAATAAACACATTCATGTCAAAATAAATCATCTTTGTCGTTGCTCCACGATATGGTGATGATGTGTGATTAAGAGAACAAGAGCAGCTTTGTTGGCTTTATGAGCTCCGGAGGTTGCTTACCTTCCGCGGGTGGCAGCCGTCTTGCTAGCCGGGCGCCGAGCGAGGAAGGCCGGGGTGACTGCGTCCTCCTCCCCCTTCTCCTCCGTGCGTGAATGGGAAAAAAAAAAGAATGTCCTCCGCTCCTCTCGAATGTAAAAGTAGGAGTCAGCGACGCTAATGGCTGCCCCGCCGTCCTCCTCTCGACGTCTCCTCCGCCGGTCCCTTCTCACCCTCTGCCGGCCACTCGCACAATGTCTCCCCGCTGGAGGCTGCTCGGTTCCTCGGTGGCGGAGCGAGGTGAGTCAGCCCACGGCTGCGGGCCGGAAGCGGACGTTTCGGGGCTTCTCCTGCGTCATCATCCCGCGTGGCTCGGCGGTTCCGCCAGACCCCGGCGAGGCCGACCCAGGCGCGCTCACGCTGCCTGGCGTGCACGCGCGGCCGGTAGTCTCTAAACCAGTGGTCCCCAACCTTTTTGCATCCGCGGACCGGTCAACGCTTAATAATTTGTCCCGCGGCCCGGGACAAATTATTAACGAAAAAGGGATGTTTTTGTCACGAAAAAGGGAGGTTTTTGTGGTTGGTGCACTAATTGTAAGTGTATATTGTGTTTTTTATGTTGATTTAATTAAAAAATATGTATATATATTTTTTTAATTTATTTTTTATTTTTTATAAAAATGAATAAAAAATTATTCTGCGGCCGGGTACCAATCCGGCCACTGCTCTAAACCAGGCGTGTCCAAAGTGCAGCCCGAGGGCCATTTGTGGCCCCCGGCTAATTTATTAATGGCCCCCGGCCCATTCTAAAAAATACTATAATAAAAATTTCAAACATAAAAGAGTGTAATAAAAGAGTAAACAGTGAAATGTAGCAAGAAAAAGTTGCAAAGTTGACACTAATAAGACAAAGCTGCCATGCGGACTTAAGGCTCCAATTACTTCACTGGAACAATTTCACTTTCAAATATTTTTTGGGGGGATATAATATTGCATATTTTGTGCGAAACAACGTTTGTTGTTTGTTTTTTTTTTCACAAAAAGGGCATCAAAAAAACGTTCTATTTACTTTCACCTTCAATTTACCTTTCTTTACATTTTATTTAGCTTCTAATGATCTATTTTCTTTTTTAAATCTTTCATTTAACTTCAATTTGCCTTCTATTTACCTTCCATTTACTTAATTTTTTAGCCTCTATTTACCTTCTAGTTAAGATTTACATTTTGTTTCACCATCTTTTACCTTCAATTTACCCTTGTTTAGCTCCTATTGACCTTATTTTACTTTTCTATAGAACATTGACTTTGTTTTACCATCTATTTACCTTACTTTAACTCTTAATTTACCTTTTTTAGCCTTTAAGTTACCTTGTTTCTACTTTCTTACTGGATGTGTAGTTTATGTTGGAGGCAAAGTTCCAATCAAGGCTTCATATATTTTGTAATCCATTGTATTTGATGTATTTAAAAACAAAGATTTGCATGATTATTAAATATTAGTGTCAACATTGTGCCTTTTCATTTTATTTCAGTTTTACCAACTTACAAACACATTTTCATGAGGTCTGGTGTAATCTTATTTCATGTTTATTAAACTTCATAAGTGGAAAATAAATTGGATACCCTTCATTTTTATTTTTTTGCATCTTCAGTTAATCACCAACTTAATTATACAAAGTTTTACCAGCTTACAAAAGAGCTTTCAAGACGTGTAAAACTGTAATAGAAAATGTTGCCTAATTTTTAAAAGTTGTATCAGAGTAAGATTTTTACACTCGTGTTGTTGTCCAGCAATTTAAGGGTTCCAGGTTCGATTCCCGCCGTCCTTGGGCAAGACACTTTACCCACCTGCGTCCAGTGCCACCCACACTGGTTTAACGGTAGCCTAAAAGAATGTAGCTAATAGGTTCCACCATGTAAAGCGCTGAGTCTCTAGAGCGGGGGTCCCCAAACTACGGCCAAAATCCGGCCCAAGTTAAAATATATGAATTTGATTTTGGATTTAAAAAATGTTTTTAATCCGTCCTTTCTAACCCATTTTATACTGCTTGTTACTCTCTGTGTCTCCTAGCCGCCCAGGCAAATCATATTGTTTAAAAATGCATTTTCCCATTGATAATGTGACATTATTGCGATCGGAATATATATATATATATATATAGTAGGTGTGGGGGGAAAAATAGATTCGAATACGAATCGCGATTCTCACGTTGTTCAATTCAGAATTGATTCTCATTTTTTAACAAATCGATTAAAAAAAAAAAAAAAATTTATCAATCCAACAAAACAATACACAGCAATACCATAACAATGCAATCCAATTCCAAAACCAAACCTGACCCAGAAACACTCAGAACTGCAATAAACAGAGCAATTGAAAGTGGACACAACGTTTTGAATCGGAAAAATATCGTTTTTGAATCGAGAATCGCGTTGAATCGAAAAAAAATCGATTTATTAATCGAATCGCGACCCCAAGAATCGGTATTGAATTGAATCGTGGGACACCCAAAGATTCGCAGACCTAATATATATATATATATATATATATATATATATATATATATATATATATATATATATATATATATATATATAAAAGGTTACTGTGGTTTATCCGTTATACATTGCTCAATACCGGGGTAGAGCGGAATATACGTTAGGTCAGGAAAAAATACAGAGGCTATTTCATCCTTACAAGCCTTTTTTGGCAGGTTTCCCTGCTTTTCAGGGGATTTAATTATATATTTTATTATAAAATCCATTGTTTCGCAGGTTTCCCTGCTCTTCAGAGGATTTTATTATACATGCATCTATTTTCTACCGCTTATCTCTTTCGGGGTCGCGGAGGGTGCTGGAGCCTATGTTATTGTAAAATCCCCTGAAGAGCAGGGAAACCTGCGAAACAGGCTTGTAGGGATGAAATAGCCTCCGTGTTATTTCCTGACCTGATATATATTTTACATATATCAGGTCAGGCTATATTTTTCTAACCCAATGTGGCCCCCGAGTCAAAAAGTTTGGGGAGACGTGCTCTAGAGAAAAGCGCTATATAAATATAATTCACTTCTCTCCCTAATGAAGTGAGCTCACAGATGCAAGGATAGATTGTGGAACTTGAAAGGGCTCAAGATGGCTTTCTTCCAGGATATTTTCACTTTAATAGTAGTTCATATTTAAAAGGGTTTGAGTCTACTCTTTATGTTCTGGGATAATCCCAAATCCTCAACCTCGGAGCGGCGTCAAAAACTGGATTAAGTGTTGCTTTAATTAAACATCAGATTAATCATCAAAGAATGCAAGTGTGCAATTTGAGGACGGACAGAAGTTTCTCCGTGGCCGTCAAGAAGAAATATTTAGGTTACAACTTCAGTTTTTGCTCAGAAGTTGCAATAAATCTCCAATAAAACACAATACAACAAAGATATACATCAATATTGATTAAAATATATGAATTATACATTATGATCATATATGCTTAGATTCTAAATTACACTTTGGTGTCATTTGATATTCTAAGCCTCACAATATCAAAGTACACCAAAGTCTCATTCTAATGGTGAGGATGTGGCGCCATCTAGTGGCAGCTCACAGAGACGACAAATGTGATTAGTGCAGACTAATTAAAAGGTCGAGGAGCATCAATTCAAATCGATTATATTATTTGTCACAGTTGTGTCCTGCAGCCGCTTTTTATTCACTTACATCATAAACATCTCATCAAAATGTAATCAAGTCTGGAAAGTAGTTCAATAGTTCAAAGTGTTGGTATATTTTGTTGCGTATGTCCTGGGCATGACGTTAAAGTGGAGGCTCCTCTAAGGGGTCTTGGGGCACTGGGAGGTTTACCCCTTTATTACTGTTACCCCAGGTGGCCCTTGGCATAGGCCTAGTACCTGACTGCCCCTTAGCCAGGGATACGGCAAAGACATCAAAAGTGGAGCAGGCGGAAGACGGTAGATGTAAGAACCGCCACAACAGCTGCGATGGCGGAAGAAAGCACCCCCTCGTCCATGTGGGCCCAATTACGGGGAAATAACAACCCAATACCTCTACGGTGGAACAGGCAAAGGATGATGGCTAACCCTATGGAAAGTCACAACGGTGGAAGAAGGCTGCGACTTGGGACTCCATGCCACTGGACCTCGACCCGGATCTGTCAAGGATGGTGTGGTGACTGTCTGTGCACCACGTTAAACAAAGCCACGTACTAGAATCCTCCATAAAGGGATACAGCCCTACCAGGAGGACCGTCATACTCGTTGGAGTGACCGCCAATGATGATTTTGTTGCGTAGCAGGTACAACCAAGGGAAAAGATGATGGAATTATTTTATGGAACTAATTTACCGTATTTTTCAGACTATGAGTCGCAGTTTTTTTTCATAGTTTGGCCGGGGGTGCGACTTATACTCAGGAGCGACTTATGTGTGAAATTATTAACACATTACCGTAAAATATCAATATTATTTAGCTCATTCACGTAAGAGACTAGACGTAGAAGATTGCATGGGATTTAGCAATTAGGAGTGACAGATTGTTTGGTAAACATAGACAGTGTTTCCCACAGGTCAGGCATCTATTTGTGGTGGTGTGGTCGGGCGGCGGGGGGACGGGGGGCAGCAGCGGGGGCGATGACCAAGAAGAACGCGGAATCGGAATATAATTACAACACTTTATGTACATATTTATATAATATTTACATATTTATATAAGATGTAACTACAAGCTCCATTCACAGACAGAGTCCAATTGCTTTTATGAGCGGTCGAGCGAGTCAAATGTCGGAAAAAAAAAACTAAACTTTTTTTTTTTAATTTGTGGCGGCCATAATTCTTTCGTGGTGGGCCGCAACAAATAAATGAATGTGTGGGAAACCCTGGTAGAGCATGGTCTACATCAGGGGTCTCAAACTCAATTTACCTGGGAGCCGCTAGATGCAGAAACTGGGTGAGGTCGGACCGAAAGAAAATATTTCTTAAAAAATTATATGTATATTGTAGCCCGAAATGGTTAGTGCTGCATGGGATTCTGGGTATTTGTTCTGTTGTGTTACGGTGCTGATGTTCTCCCAAAATGTGTTTGTCATTCTTGTATGGTGTGGGTTCACAATGTGGCGCATATTTGTAACAGTGTTAAAGTTGTTTATACAGCCGCCCTCAGTGTGACCTGTATGGCTGTTGACCAAGTATACGTTGTGTGTGTGTTAAAGCCACATATATTGTGTGACTGGGCCGGCGTGCTGATAGCACAAGGTGTAGTGGACGCTAAAGGCAGTGCTTCCACGGTGTTCCCGTAATATTGTTGTTTGGGTAAAATTTGGGAGAATGATTACCCCTGGAGTGGCACTGAAATTTGGGAGTCTCCCGGAAAAATCGAGGGAATACAAGTATCACGCTGTAAAGCATGGGTGTCAAACTCTGGCCCGCCATGTAATTTCATTTGGCCCTTGAGGCAATAATAAATTAACATTAGAGCTGGCCCTCGGATATTATACAGTGGCGGTGCCGCTGTATCACCACATTCAACGCTAATTCTCATACTTGCCAACCCTCGCGATTTTTCCAGGAGAATCCCGAATTTCAGTGCCCACCCCGAAAATCTCCCGGGGCAACCATTCTCCCGAATTCCCACCCGGTCAACAATATTGGGGGCGTGCTTTAAAGGTACTGCTTTTAGCATCCTCTACAACCTGTCGTCACGTCCGCTTTTCCTCCATACAAACAGCGTGCCGGCCCAGTCACGTAATATATGCGGCTTCTACACACACACACAAGTGAATGCAAGGCATACATGGTCAACAGCCATACAGGTCACACTGAGGGTGGCTGTATAAATAACTTTAACACTGTTACACCACACTGTGAACCCACACCAAACAAGAATGACAAACACATTTCGGGGGAATATCCGCACCGTAACACAACATAAACACAACAGAACAAATACCCAGAACCCCTTGCAGCATTAACTCTTCCGGGACGCTACAACATACACCCCCGCTACCAACGAAACTCGATTTTGCATGTCACTATAAAGTTATATAAGCCTTGCTTGTTCAATATTCAATGCAAAACTTGTTTGGGTCCCTATGAAAAGGTTAAGTTGTTCAACTTTGGCCCTCGGCTTTGTTCAGTTTAGAATTTTGGCCCGCTCTGTATTTGAGTTTGACACCCCTGCTGTAAAGCATCATTCATATAAAACTCGCGGGCCGCACCAACATTAAATTTTCACATTGAGGTGAGGGCTGCAAAATAACGTCTCGCGGGCCGCAATCGGCGGTGTTTGAGACCCCTGGTCTATATGTTATAGTTATTTGAATGACTCTTACCATAATATGTTAGGTTAACATACCAGGCACCTTCTCAGTTGGTTATTTATGCCTCATATAACGTACACTTATTCAACCTGTTGTTCATTATTCTTTATTTATTTTAAATTGCCTTTCAAATGTCTGTTCTTGGTGTTGGGTTTTATCAAATAAATTTCCCCCAAAAATGCGACTTATACTCCAGTTTGACTTATATATGTTTTTTTCCTTCTTTATTATGCATTTTCGGCAGGTTCGACTTATACTCCGCAGCGACTTATACTCCGACAAATACGGTATTTAGAGCAGTATTTTGTGCAAGGATTTAAAAAAAAAAAAAAAAGAAGTGATATAATATTCATAATGTCAACATGAAACAAGCGAAAACAGTGAAAAGAAAGTCAGTAGAGAATACGAGGAAGTAGAGGTGATGACTTTTATTATGTAAATGAGCACATGGAGGAAGAAGAAGGGACAATTTAAGATGTTTCCAATTAGGCTTGGTCTGCCTGGCCCGTGTGGCAGGGGGGCGGCGTGTACGTGCCCTCCTTCACCATCTTGTCACGCTGCTGGCGGATGGCGTACAGACGCTGATGCTGCGAGGGGGGGGAGAGACGAGGGAGACGTGAGACATCATGCAGACGTCACGCACACGCGGTTTCGGGCCTCTTTTAGTTATAACTGGTTCCCATTGTACCAGAATTTACATAGTGGATACCTGTGAATTTCCTTATTGGATACCACAATAAAGACAAAAGTGTCTGGTCATTAAATATGTATTCTGATATATGTCTTCACAGAAAATGAGCCAAAGTCAGTAAGTCTCAGTTTGAATAATTATTTAATTGTATCATTTTTCTTTTAATAAAAAATGAAAACGGGTCTGTCACGACAAATTTTTTCCCCCCTACAAAAACCTTCCCCCCGGAAGAAATTTGGCGTGACAGCCCCTCCAATACCTGAAGGACCCCAATGAGGGCGTGACAATACCAAGTTATGTGAGTCTTAAGGGTTACAGCTGCAAAATTAGCAAAGCAAAAATAGCTTGAAAGGTTAGCATGCTGGAATGCTAATATTTTTTCCTCACCGTTAAGGGTTACAGCTACAAAATTAGCGAAACAAAAATAACTTGAAATGTTAGCATGCTGAAATGCTAGTATTTTTTCCTCACCGTTAAGGGTTACAGCTGCAAAATTAGTGAAACAAAAATAGCTTGAAAGGTTAGCATGCTGGAATGCTAATATTTTTTTCTCACCGTTAAGGGTTACAGTTGCAAAATTTGCGAAACAAAAATAGCTTGAAATGTTAGCATGCTGAAATGCTAATATTTTTTCCTCACCGTTATTTTTCACCTATGACAATCAGCCAATTATAATGCTTTGAAAACAGGGAGCTGTGTGGGCTGCTTTAAAGGTCCTTCCACCCTCATTGGGGTCCTTCAAGTAGTTTCTTTCGGGGGGAAGGTTTTTGTAGGGGGGAAGAAATTTGGCGTGACAGCTCCCACAGAACCGAACACCACACTTAAAGGGGAACATTATCACCAGACCTATGTAAGCGTCAATATATACCTTGATGTTGCAGAAAAAAGACCATATATTTTTTTAACCGATTTCCAAACTCTAAATGGGTGAATTTTGGCGAATTAAACGCCTTTCTATTTGTCGCTCTCGGAACGATGACGTTAGAACGTGACGTCACCTAGGTAATAAAGCCGCCATTTTCTCGAACACATTACAAACACCGCGTCTCAGCTCTGTTATTTTCAGCTTTTTTGACTGTTTTCCGTACCTTGGAGACATCATGCCTCGTCGGTGTGTTGTCGGAGGATGTAACAACACTTTTAGGGAGGGATTCAAGTAGCACCACCGGACCAAGGATGCGAAAGTGGCAATAAATTGGACGAAATTTGTTCAAAATACGAGGGTGTGGGGAAAACCGATGAAATGGTCAGTCGTTTGTTCCGCACACTTTACCGACGAAAGCTATGCTACTACAGAGATGGCAAGATTGTGTGGATATCCTGCGACACTCAAAGCAGATGCATTTCCAACAATAAAGTCAAAGAAATCTGCCGCCAGACCCCTATTGAATGTGCCGGAGTGTCTGCACATTTTACCGGCGATGCTAAGGCAGACATGGCACAGAGATGTATGGATAACCTGCAGATGCATTTCCAACGATAAAGTCAACGAAATCACAAAGGTGAGTTTTGTTGATGTTATTGACTTATGTGCTAATCAGACTTATTTGGTCGCGGCATGACTGCCAGCTAATTGATGCTAGCTGTATGTACATTTGTAGCTATATTTGCATCCAGCGTTTCCTTCCATCCACATTTGATGCCAAACAAACACTTACCAATCGACATATTTACGTTTCTCCAGTGTTACAAGATGCGAAAGTCCCGATCGTTTGGTCTGTGCATTTTACTGGCGATGCTAAGGTAGACATGGCCGCGTCAATAGCTATTCGCTCAATAGCTTCAGTTTCTTCTTCAATTTCATTTTTGCTATCTGCCTCCATACTCCAACCATCCGTTTCAATACATGCGTAATCTGTTGAATCGCTTAAACCGCTGAAATCCGAGTCTGAATCCGAGCTAATGTCGCTATATCTTGCTGTGCTATCCGTTTGTTTGTATTGGCATCACTGGATGACGTCACAGGAAAATGGACGGTAGCTTCACAGATAGCGAAAATCAGACACTTTAAAGTCTTTTTTCGGGATATTCCGGGATGGGTAAAATTTTGAAAAAAACTTTGAAAAATAAAATATGCCACTGGAAACTGATTTTTATTGGTTTTAACCCTTCTGAAATTGTGATAATGTTCCCCTTTAAAGACAAATCTTCATCTTTGTATTTGTTATTAGTGTTAACTAGGGATGGGTGAGAAAAAATGTACATGTAACCATGTGTACTTCAAATGTAACCTTCCTCTAATTATAATCCCCTCTGCTATAAACAGGAAGGAAAAGAAATGTCAACACAAACATGGAGAATGATCAACATAATTAACTGTAAAATACTTCACAACATCTTAAAATTAAGGCGCAAAAATAAGGAATGTATAAGAAAAGCTTAACTGAGTGTAACAAAATAGTGCAGGGAACAAAAATGTAAACATGGAAAAACCTGAGAAGAACAATTTTTTTGCAGGTTTAGTGCCAATAAATTAGAGCTGTACTCTAAAGGGTGAGCATGTCTAAAGGTGGTGTGGCCTTAAAACCACACTACCTTAAGTAGAGTGGTCTTAAGTAGTCCAGTCTTAGTGGGGACGAACACCTTGCATCATTTACAGACCACATTGGTCTGACTACGGTCCGTTTTTTTTTTTTACATAAAAAAAAACGGCACTCTGTTAGGTGTCTTTTTCTTTATCCACAATCTTTTACTTTTTACTGTCTCTTCTCCGTGCAAAGAATCAACTGCAAGACAACAAGGTGGTGCAACCGAACGTGATAGTTGATACTGTTACCTGTTTTAGAATAATTTTATCTAAGTTAAATGAGTTCCCGGTGACAAGACCAAAAGCTGTCTTTGAACCTACCAAGAAGAAGGTTTGTAAAACCCCACTGTGTAGGAGGGGGTGTTATGTTTTTTTCATGTATTGTAATCAACAGAAAGATATTGCCTGACCCAAGAACTACAAAAGCGAAGAGGAAGCAGGACCAGACTCCCCTCCAGGCACCGCTTCTTTGAACTGTTTTACGACCTTTTCTGTGAACTGTTTACGACCCTCGTCCCTTAGAAGCAGCTGTTGCCATGTGGTCTGAGAAAGTCCAAATGAAGGAGGAGGCGTACAATATTTCGCTAGAGCGTGCGGGAGACTGTAAAAAAGAGTACAGACCAGACGTTTCTCCTCAAATTGAGCCAAATTTAATTCTGTGTCTGTTTGATTCTTTGCTTTTTGTCCTGTTTAATACATGTCTTCGGTGTTTGAACCTGACAACCTGATTGGCTGTTAGCGTGTCACTCCCCCCGATCAGTGAACACTTCCTGCACTGCTCGGTTACCAAAAGAGCGAGTGCCTTTGTTAACGCAACCAACCTTGCTTTGCAACTTCCGCTTCTTCTGACAAAAGAAAAAAAAACGTTCTACCAAACTCGTTTTTTTAATGATATCGATTACGTGTGCATCGCAACACATGTTGATATAGTTTTATCACCCTGTCCTAGTATAAAAATTTCAGCCTTCTCTCATGATGTTTTGCCTTTTTTCTCTATCCAACTTTTTGGTTTATTTAATTTCTCTGAATTGCCGTAAAAATGGTGCATTCAACAAATGGCCCACAGGCCACACTTTGCCTTCCTAGTGAAATGAGTAAAGGCATGGCTTTGCCAAGCGACCGAAGAGTGCCTTTAAAGGCCTACTGAAACCCACTACTACCGACCACGCAGTCTGATAGTTTATATATCAATGATGAAATATTAACATTGCAACACATGCCAATACGGCCTTTTTAGTTTACTAAATTGCAATTTTAAATTTTGCACCGAAATATCCTGCTGAAACGTATCGGTATGATGACGCATGCATTGTAGAGGACATTCTGGAAATCTGTGTTGCTGAATCTTTTGCAATTTGTTCAATGAATAATGGAGACGTCAAAGAAGAAAGCTGTAGGTGGGAAGCGGTGTATTGCGGCCGCCTTTAGCAACACAAACACAGCTGGTGTTTCATTGTTTACATTCCCGAAAGATGACGGTGAAGCTTTACTATGGAACAGAGATGTCAAGCGAACACGGTTGGATTGAACCACACACACACAAAGTACAGTGTATTATGCAGCGATCATTTCGAAAGATCGTGTTTCGAAGAAGGTCCCTTGCGAAGGGCAGAGATGGGCATCGCCACCACCCGTCGACTGGTGCTGAAGAAAGGTGAGGGGCCGACCTTCAGGTTGTACAGGTACGACCATATAATCTCACTAAAACACTAGTAACACAATAAGCAGATAAGCGATTTTCCAGAATTATCATAGTAAATGTGTCCAAAAACATCTGAATCGCTCCCACAATATTTTTTTTTCTTTCTAGTCCTTCACTCTTACTTTCCACATCCACAAATCTTTTATCCTCGCTCAAATTACTGGGGAAATCGTCGCTTTCTCGGTGCGAATCGCTTTCGCTGCTGGTGGCTATGATTGTAAACAATGTTCAGATGTGAGGAGCTCCACGACCCGTGACGTCACGCGCATATTGTCTGCTACTTCCGGTACAGGCAAGGCTTTTTTATCAGCACCAAAAGTTGCAAACTTCATCGTCGATGTTCTCTACTAAATCCTTTCAGCAAAAATATGGCAATGTCGCAAAATGATCAAGTATGACACATAGAATGGACCTGCTATCCCCGTTTAAACAACAAAATCTCATTTCAGTAGGCCTTTAAGTTGTGTTTTATTAGCACTTATAGGAGCGATAAAGGTTGGATAGAGGTTTTCTGCACGGTGCAGTAATGCACACTCCAGGCTTGTGGTGGCGGATCTCCGCTGTCACTCACACGACGAATGCTTTTGTGACCGCCTGTATTTGATCATGGAACAAATGCATGACGCAATACACAATATGGTCGTCTAGTTCTTCACTTACGATCTTCTTGTGGTGCAGACACTCGTAGAAGTCCTCAAGCTCCAGCTGGCACTCCTTCTTGGCGCGTGTCTGCCCGATGCCGTGGGCGCATTCGATCCACTCCTTCTCGAACGCGTGGCAGCGTACCGCCCGCTTGTACGGCTGCTCAGCACTCCGCAGCAGCAGCCAGCGGTCTATGTCGATGCCCAGCCACGACTGCAGGTCCATAAAGGGCATGGTGCCGACGATGCTGGGAAAAACACCAGGAGCAAAATGAGCTCTTATCTACCTCTATTGTTACGTTTAGGGATCTGCCCCTCAGGGTTTTATGCTGCCCATTCCAATTATCCATCGGCCAACCAATTACATGTATTAACTATAAATCTTGAAAATGTCAACACAATATTAAAACTAGTTCTCTATTCTCTTCCTGTGTGTAACATGTTCAGTCTCGTTTTCTAGTGATAATATTTGATAATGATACCTAAGATACAAAGAAATGCAGGTATTTGCCGTGATGGAGGTACGAAGATTTTGTATTTGATGTGAGAGATATCACTCCTGTTTATTTTTGTTGGCTAAACTGTTGCACTGAACCACATTATGTTGTTGGAGAATATCAAAGCGTGTTTATTTGACTTTATCTTCATTAGCCAAACTGCTTTGAGTTTTATATTAGTATCAAAAAGTAAACACCATGTCTTTACATTACTTTTGGGTTTTTCATGTCACAAAGGTATTACTTTAAAATAGGGCTGGGCGATATGGCCTTTTTTTAATATCTCGATATTTTTAGGCCATGTCACGATACACGAAATATATCTCCATATTTTGCCTTAGCCTTGAATGAACACTTGATGCATATAATCACAGCAGTATGATGATTCTATGTGTCTACTTTAATACATTCTTCTTCATGCTGCACTAATATATGCTCATTTTCAACTTTAATGCAGAGAGGGAAATCACAACTAAGTCAATTTAGCAAAACTGTATTTATTAAACAGTTATTAAGCAGTGGCACAAGCATTCATCTCATTTTAAAATAGAAAGTGCAAGATTGTCAGAGACATTTTAAAACAAGCTTTGAGTGCACTTTTGTGCATGATGTCACTAACATGACATATCAAAACAACACCTAAATTAAAGTGCACTTTTTGTACGGAACACCACTACAATAGTTAAAAACAAATAAAGTGCATATATATATATATATATATATATATATATATATATATATATATGTAGATTCCTAATGTAGCCTTCATTTTGGATTGTTTACTTGTGAACT
>NC_084614.1:15855989-15883489 GCF_033978795.1 Nerophis ophidion | reverse complement strand
TTGTCAATGTTCAGTGTTTTATCCTTCATAGAAAAATTTAAAATTTTCATGTCTTGTGATCATGTTTTGTTTAGTATGTTCTGTTTTGCTTAAGACTCCTTTTTTTCCAGTTTTTGCACTTCCTTGTTTGCGTTGTTACCATGCCAACCAATAAGTTTCACCTGATATGTCACGCACCTGTTCAATCACCTGTATTATTTAAACCGAAAGTTGCCAGGAAGTCAGCCAAGCGACTTTATCTCTACTCCCTACATGCCATGCCATGCCGTGCATGTTAACCACACTGTCCATAGTTTCCCTCCTGCCCATGCCACGTAAGTTTTTGTTTTTTTATGTCACGGTTATTGAGTTTTGTGTTTGGTCCATAGTCATGCCATAGTGATAGTTTTGGTTTCATAGTCAAGTTTGTTCTCCGCCATTGTGCGCGCCTTTTGTTTGCCTATTTTTTAGTAGTTATAGTGTTAAAAATGAAGGATGTACTTACATTCATGTCGTACTTGTGCCAACTTTCCTTTGCATTCCGGAAAAACAAACCCCATAGTCCACGCTTTGAAAAAAATTCCATTATGTTTTTTTTATGTCATAACGTTTTTTAGCATTCAATCAGACATTATTGTGAGGTTTTGTATTAGTGTTCATAAAAATAGATATACCGGCCTCCAGACACATTTTTCTCTCTAAATGTGGCCCCCGAGTCAAAATAATTGCCCAGGCCTGTATCAGATTGTAGGTGAGTTTATTTTGTACCTTTCGTGTTCCTATTTCACTGTTTGTTGCATTTTTGTTGCGTTTCACTTGATTGTCAAATGTGTCGATCGAAAGGGGGTATGAGGTTCATATTTTGTCAATATTCAGCGTTTTGTCCTTCATAGAAAAATGTAAAATTCCATTATGTTTTTTATGTCATAACTTTTCTAGCATTCAATAAGACGTTATTTTGAGGTTTTGTATTAGTGTTCATAAAAATACACACATTTGTTTCTCTAAATGTGCCCCCCGAGTCAAAATACTTGCCCAGGCCTGATATAAACTGATGGTTTGGCTGCTCGAGCTTGGAGTTCTCCATTTTTGACTACGACTCCTCCAGGTACTGCAGACCTGTTTTAATGACATTCGCTTGCAATAAAGCAACTTTTGGTTAGACGTCTAAGACCAGAAATACACTTCCAATTTTTAACCCAATTGGGTAAAATCACTATGATCTCCCACGTCACACCAATGGTTGAAAAACGCTGCGTTATTGAACGTGGTGCTACTTGCAATGACGACACGTGCCTTCGGTAAACATCGGATTGTGTTTATTTCCCCCCTCCTCCCGCAAATTGTAACCCACAGTCCCGCGTGTGCGTCCTCACACCAGTCTTTTTGACAGTGAGTCACACCCATATATTGCTATCTTGACACTCTCGTTCCGTCCGAGACCCTTCCGGTCCACGGCACATCGGAGTGGTTAATCGCAGGCAGAAGCAGAAGCGGAGGGGACCAGTGCAGCAAAGTAAACAAGCGGCTATAAAAAAGGCAACCAAGTTGACGTGAAGACGGTTTCCGTTTAAAGGAAACCCATTTTTTGTTTTTGTGTTTTTTTGTTTTTTAAGCCAAGCACAGAGGTGACGGAAACAAGTCGGGCCGGTGAGAATGATTAAGAGCAGTGCTTGGCTCCAAAACCACATCGGTTTAAAGCATCATAGACGTGTCAATCAGATCCAGAATGGATTGTATTGTTGTTGTGGAGCCAAACACTCCCAACACAAAAAGGCATCGTGGTGTGAGACTTGTTTTTGGTTGTATGCAAATGATGATGATGATGATGTAGATGATTATGATGAGCCCCCCCCCTCCCAAAAAAAAAAGATACATTTAAGTAAAGTGCATAAGTGCGCATTAAAAAAAAAAATCCGATCAGATCCATTTTCAATGAGAAAGTATGATAAATGCTGTAAATGTCCATTAATCTCTCCCAGCGGTGGGGGGAAAAATCAATTCACATCTGAATCGCGATTGTTATTCATCCCGATTCTAAATCGAGTCATCTATTTTAAAAATGTAATAAAAACAAAAACTTTTAGGCCAATATCCAATCAACCAGAAGAAGCTTATAATTAGCGTATAATTATTTGACCATAAAATACATTGCGGGAATCGGTTTGACTCGAGAATTGATTCTGAATTGATTCGTCACCCTAACGAGTGATAGTTTTGCTTACCCCCCTGCCGGTTTTCTGTCAACTTGAACATGCACGTAATCCTGTAAAGCTCCCGCACGGCAAACAGATATGGAGGTTATTTTGTGTCTTTAGCTTTAGTTTTTTTTTGACACTGAACTTATGTTACCACTTTTTTTTTCTTTTTTTTAACATTAAATTATGCAGACAATTTCATGACATTTTAATTTCATTTAATTTACCGGAAGCGGGTGTGGAGCAGGGGTCCCCTAACTACGGCCTGTAGGCCGGATACAGCCCGCCAGTGTCCAAAATCCAACCTGCGGGAAGTCCCAAGTAAAAAAAAAAAAAAAACATGTGTGTATATCTGTGTGTGTACACACACACACACGTGTATATATACATACATATACATATATATATAAACACACACACACAGACATTATATATACACATGTGTATATATATATATATATATACATATACATATATATATATACATATATATACACATATATATATACATATACACATATACATATATATATATATATACATATATATACACATATATATATACATATACACATATACATATATATATACATATATATACACATATATATATACATATGTACATATACACACATATATATATAATATACACACATATGTATACATATATATATATACATACATTTATACATATATATTTATATATACACACACACCAGTATGTATGTGTCTATATATATATATATATATATATATATATATATATATATATATATATACACACCATTATATATTATAGTCGAGGTTTCTGTGGTTTATCCGTCATTGTCCAGGGCGCCTTCCGCCCGACTGTAGCCGAGATAGGCACCAGCGCCCCCACGACCCAAAAAGGGACAAGCGGTAAAAAAGGGTGGATGGATACAGTGCTCAATACCGGGGTAGAGCGGAATATACGCTAGGTTAGGAAAAAACACAGAGGCTATTCCATCCCTACAAGCCTGTTTCGCAGGTTTCCCTGCTCTTCAGGGAATTTTTCCCTGAAGAGCAGGGCTTGTAGGGATAAAATGCCCTCTGTTTTTTCCTGACCTAACACACACACACACACACACACACACACACACATATATATATATATGTGTGTGTGTGTGTGTGCAACCGGCTCTGAACCGGCCTCTAGGGTTGTCGTCCTCATAAGAAGACCCAGACCAATCTGTGCACTGCCTGGATTAACTACAAGAAAGCCTATGACTCAATGCCGCACACATGGATACTGGAATGTCTGGAACTGTATAAGATCGACAGGAACCTAAGGGCCTTCACCTAGAACTCGATTGAAATGTGGAAGACAACCCTAGAGGCCAATTCAAAGCCGATTGCTCAAGTCAACATCAAGTCCGGCCAATACCAAGGAGATGCGCTATCACCAGTGCTGTTCTACAAAGGCCTGAACCCCCTCAGTCAGATCATTCTGATCTGGGTACCGATTCTGTGGTGGGGCAACATTCAGCCACCTGCTCTAAATGGATGACATCAAGCTGTATGCCGGGCGAGAGCGAGAAATAGACTCACTGATCCACAGCGATGACATACGGATGTCAATCGGATTGGACAAGTGTGGCCGGATGGTCTCAAAGAGAGGCAAGATGATCAGGACTGAGGGGACTGACCTACCAGAGGGAAACATAGGTGATATCCAAGACAGCTACATGTACCTTGGCATCCCACAGGCTAATGGAAACCATGAGGAGGCCACAAGGAAGTCAACCACAGCCAAATACCTCCAGAGAGTAAGGCAAGTCCTGAAAAGTCAGCTGACTGGTAAGAACAAAGTCCGCCCCATTCTACCAGTCATCAGATACCCCGCTGGTATCATAAACGGGCCAAAGCAGGAGATAGAAGCCACAGATATCAAGACAAGAAAGCTCCGTGCGATGCACGGAGGGTTCCACCCCAAGTCCAGCACCCTGAGGCTGGACTTGAAGGAGACCGAGAGCTAGTGAGCATCAAGGCCACAGTCCAGGATGAAACATCGAAAATTCGAGAATACATCGAGATAAACTGCTAAGTGGATGTCTCAGGCTCCAGAACCCTGATGAGAGTGCAGAGGAGGAGGAGCAGATAACCTGGACGGACAAGCCCCTGCATGGCACGTACCAGCGTCAGATAGAGGAAGTGGCTGATATCAAGAAATCCTACCAGTGGCTGGAAAATGCAGGACTGGCAGACAGCACAGAGGCACTTATCATGGCAGCACGAGAACAGGCCATAAGCACAAGAGCAATACAGGCCAGGATCTACCAGAGTAGATCAGACCCAAGATGCAGACTGTGCAAAGAAGCCCCTGAGACAGTCCAGCATATAGTACCAGGCTGTAAGATGCTAGCTGGATCAGCGTACATGGAGAGGCACAACCAAGTGGCTGGGATAGTAAACAGGAACATCTGCAACCAGTATGGAATAGAAGTACCCAAAGCTCAATGGGCTGAGAACAGGTCCAAGGTTCTGCGGGACTTCAGCTTCCAGACTGACAAACAGCTTCTGGCTAACCAACCAGACATAGTGGTGGTGGACAAAGAGCAGCAAAGGGTGGCAACATCAGAAAGAAAGAACACAAGGAACTTGAGAAGGACCAAGGGTTGAAAGAGCAGCTGGAACGGATGTGGAAGGTCAAGGCTGGCGTGATCCCCGTGGTAGTGGGGGCGCGTGGGGCAGCAACCCCCAAACTGGGAGAGTGGCTCTAACAGATCCCAGGAACAACATCTGAAGCCTCAGTCCTAGGAACAGCCAAGATACTGCACAGAACCCTCAAACTCCCAGGCCTCTGGTAGAGGACCCTGGCTTGAGGATGACACAGATACCACCCCACCGGGGTGAGAAACAGGCTTGTCAGGATGAAATAGCCTCTGTGTGTTTTCTTTTTAACCCAACGCAGCCCCCCGAGTCAAGACGTTTGGGGACCCCTGGTCTAGAGTTTTGCAGCAACAAAGGTTTCCGCGCTGAATTTTCGTACGATTAATTTTAAGTGATTTTTTAAACACTCTGTTTTTGCTGACTATTTTTTTAAGTCCATGAAATTGTTTAATTTTGTCAAAATTCAGAGTAAAAACAAAATATCGGTTGCCTCAAAACTCAAGATCCACTTGTACAAAATTATATTCCATTACGGAACTAAAGAGAATAAAATGTGATGAAATTGTCGGCATAATTGGATGAAAAACAAAATTCAAATGTAGTGCGCAAATTGAGCTCCATATAAAAAGACCCACCACGCACACAAAGGCCATCATTCTCGCGTCATTTGATCTGCCGCCTCTCCTGGTTTGCTCGTGTAAAACGTGGACCTCCCTTTTTTTTTTCTTTTTCTTTTTTTAAGTAGCTTAGGCATGTTGCGCCAGGCGAGTAAACATGAGTCCCGGTCTTACAAATCTCAGAGGTAGAACTCTGACAATGTCCCCAGATTGTCAGGTAGACGGACACAAGGTGGCGTCTGCAGGAGGCCAAAAAGCAGCGAATGAGAGTAAAGAAGAGTAGAGGTGGCGTTCCTGAGAGCCGGGTGGGCCTCTCACCTCTCACACGTACAGGATGACGTTGCCATCGGTGGGACAGTGAAGGCCTTCGGTGGCGGGGCTCAGGGCTCGGCAGGAGGGGGGCCGCTGCTGGCAGGGCGCGCAGACTTTGGGCCGGGGCGAGTCGCAGTCGTCCGACGTCAGCTCGGCGATGTCGTCCGACTGCGTGTCCGACATCTCCAGGTCGCTGCGGATGCTCTCGGGCTGGGCCAGCGTCACGTCTCGGAGGCCCTCCCGGATTGAGCCGCCGCGGGACAGCTCCAGGGCGGAGCCGGACAGAGCCCCGCCCCTTCTCGAGCTGCAGTCCTGGGGTTCCTCCCCTGCCGAGGCGGCCGGCGTGGCGACGGAGCCGGCGGGCGGCGCCAGGTCCTCCTCGCTGGTCAGGCAGAGGTGGCTGGGTTTGGTCTCGATGTCCACCTGGATTTCCAGGTTGGTGCACTCCCTGAAGACGGCGTGGAAACCAGATTTTAATACTGTTGTACATTTGACAGCGACAAGCAAAAGACCGGGTCCTCAACGCAAAGTACTGTCCTGGCTCGCGGCTAACGTCACTCCACAGTGTTGTGGCAAAATTGAATTTAATTTTTTTTTCATTAAATCAACATAAAAAAAATACATGATACACTTATAACTAATGCACCATCCCAAAAAAAACCTCCCTCCCCCATTCACACTCTTTTACACTGTTTCTTTCTGTTATTAATATTCTGGTTCCTACAATATAGAACAGGGGTCACCAACCTTTTTGAAGCCAAGAGCTACTTCTTGGGTACTGATTAATGCGAAGGGCTACCAGTTTGATACACACTTAAATAAATTGCCAGAAATAGCCAATTTGCTCAATTAACCTTTAATAAATAAATCTCTCTATATATAAAAACAGGTATTTCTGTCTGTCATTCCGTCGCACTTTTTTTTTTCCTTTTACGGAAGGTTTTTTGTAGAGAATGAATGATGAAAAAAACACTTAATTGAACGGTTTAAAAGAGGAGAAAACAGGAAAAAAATGAAAATAAAATTTTGAAACATAGTTTATCTTCAATTTCGACTCTTTGAAATTCAAAATTCAACCGAAAAAAATTGAGAAAAAAACTAGCTAATTCGAATCTTTTTGAAAGAATTAAAAAAAGAATTTATGGAACATCATTAGTAATTTTTCCTGATTAAGATTAATTTTAGAATTTTGATGACATGTTTTAAATAGGTTAAAATCCAATCTGCACTTTGTTAGAATATATAACACATTGGACAAAGCTATATTTCTAACAAAGACAAATCATTATTTCTTCTAGATTTTCCAGAACAAAAATGTTAAAAGAAATTCAAAAGACTTTGAAATAAGATTTAAATTTGATTCTACATATTTTCTAGATTTGCCAGAATCATTTTTTTGATTTTTAATCCTAATAAGTTTGAAGAAATAATTCACAAATATTCTTCATAGAAAAAATAGAAGCTAAAATGAGGAATTAAATTAAAATTTATTTATTATTCTTTACAATAATAAAAAAAAAATACTTGATCATTGATTTAAATTGTCAAAAAAGAAGAGGAAGGAATTTAAAAAGTAAAAAGGTATATGTGTTTAAAAATCGTAAAATAATTTTTAAGGTTGTATTTTTTCTCTAAAATTGTCTTTCTGAAAGTTATAAGAAGCAAAGAAAAAAAATAAATGATTATATTTAAAAAAATAAGGTAAAACATTATTGAAAAAAACCTAGAGGAGGGAGGGAGGGTTGCCCTCATATGCGGTTCTCTCCAAGGTTTCTCATAGTCATTGTCGCCGACGTCCCACTGGGGTGAGTTTTTCCTTGCCCTCATGTGGGCTCTGTACCACGGATGTCGTTGTGGCTTGTGCAGCCCTTTGAGACACTTGTGATTTAGGGCTATATAAATAAACATTGATTGATTGAAAAACAATTACATGAGAAATAGTTTATAATGAAAATGTTAGTGGACCAGCAGCACACACAATCATGTGTGTTTCACGGACTGTATCCCTTGCAGACTGTATTTCTATATCAGGGGTCACCAACGCGGTGCCCGCGGGCACCAGGTCGCCCATAAGGACCAGATGAATCGCCCGCTAGCCTGTTCTAAAAATAACTCAAATAGCAGCACTTACCAGTGAGCTGCCTCTATTTTTTAAATCTTATTTATTTACTAGCAAACTGGTCTTACTTTGCTCGACATTTTTAATTCTAAGAGAGACAAAACTCAAATAGAATTTTAAAATCCCCCAAAATTTTTTAAAGACTTCGTCTTTACTTGTTTAAATAAATTCATTTATTTTTTTACTTTTCTTCTTATAACTTTCAGAAAGACAATTTTAGAGAAAAAATACAACCTTAAATATTATTTTAGGATTTTTAAACACATATACCTTTTTACCTTTTAAATTATTTCCTCTTCTTTCCTGTTCAAGTAAATGTATTTTTTTATTGTAAAGAATAATAAATACATTTTAATTAAATTCTTCATTTTAGCTTCTGTTTTTTCGCGGAAGAATATTTGTGAAATATTTCTTTAAACTTATTATGATTAAAATTCAAAAAAATGATTCTGGCAAATCTAGAAAATCTGTAGAATCAAATTTTAATCTTATTTCAAAGTCTTTTGAATTTCTTTTAAAAATGTTGTTCTGGAAAATCTAGAAGAAATAATGATTTGTCTTTTTTAGAAATTTGTTATATATTCTAACATAGTGCAGATTGGATTTTAACCTATTTAAAAAATGTCATCAAAATTCTAAAATTAATCTTAATCAGGAAAAATTACTAAGGATGTTCCATTAAATTTTTTTTTAATTTTTTCAAAAAGATTCAAATTAGCTAGTTTTTCTCATCTTTTTTTTGGTAGAATTTTGAATTTTAAAGAGTCGAAATTGAAGATAAACTATGTTTCAAAATTTAATTATCTTTTTTTTTTCCGTGTTTTCTCCTCTTTTAAACCATTCAATGAAGTGTTTTTTTTCATCATTTACTCTACAAAAAACCTTCCATAAAAGGAAAAAAAAGTACGCCGGAATGACAGACAGAAATTCAATTTATTTAAGTGTGTATCAAACTGGTAGAACTTCGCCTTAATCAGTACCCAAGAATAGCTATTGGTTTCAAAAAGGTTGGTGACCCCTGCTGTAGGGGGATGCAATATCGCTAAGCTGGCGTTCTTGAATGCAAACGGCGCTGGGCGTATTGATACACATTATCAGTTTATGGCTGATACTACAGTGATTAGATTGATATTTTTTTATCATCACTAAATAGTGCAATGATGTTCACCTGTCAGGCAGCGTGTAGGAGGAGATGATGGACCCGGCCATCCCTCGGGTGCTGGCACAGTCACTTCCTGCCCCCAGGCTCCCCGTCTCCTTCTGGGCGGACTCTTTAGCCAACTCGCCCGCCTGGACCTCGAGCCTGTAGCAGCACACCACTTCCCGTCAGCCTAACGAGCGCTCCTCGTGTTGGAATCCCGGTCCTCACCTGCTGTACTTGCCGGTGCGGGTCCCCAGGGCGCCGCTGGCCAGGGTGTTGAAGTGAGGCGTGTCCCCGACGGTGCCCGGGACCACAGAGAGGCCCTCGCTGGGCGAGGTGGTGCTCAGGCCGCTAACCCCCCCGTCCAGGCTGCTCTCGCCGAGGCTCGGCGACTTGAGGGCTCGCCACGCGTCCGCCACTGCGGAAGTGGAAAGCGTCCCTCAGAGACAAATCAAACAAAACCTTGACAATGGAGGTGTAGTTGGAGCAATATTCTTAGACCTCCGCAAGGCCTTTCATACAGTCAGTCACCCCACGTTACTTACAAAATTAACAACTTTTAAACTGTCGACATATACAGTGGGGCCAAAAAGTATTTAGTCAGCCACCGATTGTGCAAGTTCTCCCACTTAAAATGATGACAGAGGTTTTTAATTTTCATCATAGGTACACTTCAGCTGTGAGAGACAGAATGTGAAAAAAAAAAATCAGGAATTCACATTGTAGGAATTTTAAATAATTTATTTGTAAATTATGGTGGAAAATAAGTATTTGGTCAACCAGTCAAAGCCCTCACTGATGGAAGGAGGTTTTGGCTCAAAATCTCACGATACATGGCCCCATTCATTCTTTCCTTAACACGGATCAATCAACATGTCCCCTTAGCAGAAAAACAGCCCCAAAGCATGATGTTTCCACCCCCATGCTTCACAGTAGGTATGGTGTTCTTGGGATGCAACTCAGTATTCTTCTTCCTCCAAACACGACGAGTTGAGTTTATACCAAAATGGATACATGGATGATACAGTAGAGGATTGGGAGAATTTATTTTGAACAAGGTTAAATATAGTTTTCCATACAACACAATGAGAATGTTATATTGCTCAATTATTCTACCTTATTTCAATTATTGTGCAGAAATATGGGGAAATACATATCATAGCAACATAATGCCTTTATTTATTTCACAGAAAAGAGCAATTCGAATAATTTTTAAAGTAGAATATAGAGACCACACAAATCCACTCTTCATTAGGTCAGGATTACTAAAACTAAAAGATATTGTAGAATTGAATACACTATTAATGTTGTTCAAAGCGAGAAATAAAGTTCTTCCGAAGGACATACAAAAGTTATTTGTGTTCACAATCTGAAGATGAGAACCACAGAAGGCCGTATGACTTTAAACATCCAAGAGCGCGAACAAATTTGAAACAAATGTGCTTGTCTGTTGTTGGTGTGAAAGCATGGAATTCTCTAAACAAAGACTTAAAAAGCTGCAAGAATATATTTGTATTTAAAAAGAGTTATAAAAAGAGAAAACTGAAATTATATCAAACTGAGTTTTGATTTAGATTGGACGTGTCATTGGGAAAATGCTTAAAGGAAAATGGAAAAGTATGTTGGAGTTTGGGTGTTGGTGGAGGGAACAGTTATAAAGTCATCTAAAATACTGTAATTTGTGTTAAAAAAGGGGCAGATAAATATAAGAATATTATTCATCCATCTGCTCCTTTCTGATCATGGAAATGTATAAGAAACAAAAAAACAATGAATGTAAATATGCATTTTCATGAAAGGAATAAAAATAAATGATGATGATGATGAATGTCATGTGGTCAGATGAAACCAAAATAGAACTTTTTGGTATAAACTCAACTCGTCGTGTTTGGAGGAAGAAGAATACCGAGTTGCATCCCAAGAACTAAGGGTGGGCAATATCGCAAATGTGGGTATCGATACCGATCCGATACCGGCCAGTATCGCCGATACCGATACCGGAAGTGTCGTCATCTGATGGGGAGGGGACTTCGGGGTATCGATACTTTTGAAAAACAAATTTGTACTTTTGCCTTTATTAATTGATTATGATAATAATACAAGACAGAACAACGATTTAAGTCAAAAAATAAAATATTTATTACAAAAGTAATATCAATAGCAATAAAGTAATGCAAATAAGGTGCAAACAACTAATGAACCTGGCTTGTCGCCTCAAAACACACAAACACTTAAGGTAAATAACAAAACTCTAGTTATTGAACAAAAGTGTAAAAATGAACACAAAACAAAAGAACTGAGAAATTCAAATAAAAAAGTAATAATATCAATTACAATAAAGTAAGTCGTGCACATAAGGTGAAAACAAATACTGAACTTGGCTAGTCGCCTCACAACACACAAGAACTTGAGTAAAAAAGAAAACACTAGTTATTAAACAGTTGTAAAAATGAACACAAAACAAAAGAACTGAGAAATTCTTATCGTCATTTTGGTGAAATAAAATACTTTACAGTTTACAACCAAGACATTAAGTCGCACTGGAAACGCACGCGTGTGTGTGTGCGTGTCCGAGTGAACCTCGGAGCGAATTATACTGATGTGTGTGCGCGAACGCACCAAGCGTCATGTTAATTGTATTTATTTTATTTTATTTTGGGTTGAAGATGAATTTTTAAAGTGTTTTTAAATCTCGTTCGCGACCAATCACTAGGGAGGAGGGTGGAGTGGTGAGGAGCGCTGCGCTGCGCTCACATTTTTTTTTAAATCGGAGTGATTCGCTTAATTTGGTGAAGTATCGATACCATCACGCCAGCATCGATACGATACCGATACTCACAAAGTATCGATGCTATCGATACTTGGTATCGATACGCCCAGCCCTACCAAGAACACCATATCTACTGTGAAGCATGGGGGTGGAAACATCATGCTTTGGTGCTGTTTTTCTGCTAAGGGGACAGGACGATTGATCCGTGTTAAGGAAAGAATGAATGGCGCTATGTATCGTGAGATTTTGATCCAAAACCTCCTTCCATCAGTGAGAGCTTTGAATGGTTGACCAAATACTTATTTTCCACCATTATTTACAAATAAATTCTTTAAAATTCCTACAATGAGAATTCCTGGATTTTTTTCTCACATTCTGTCTCTCACAGTTGAAGTGTACCTATGATGAAAATTACAGACCTTTGTCATCATTTTAAGTGGGAGAACTTGCACAATCGGTGGCTGACTTAATACTTTTTTTGCCCCACTGTATTTAGCTATAATCTGATACAGAACATAAGTCTTTGAACTTAATGTTTCTGTGCATTGTCCCTTCAAATAAAGACTAAACTAGTAGAGCAGCCGAAACCCTCACAAGTCACATGTTATAGTATGTGTACCTGTGATTGGTCCGTCGTCCTCGTCAAAGTCGATGCGGACGCCCCGCCCCTTCCCCCTGCTCACGCCGCAGCCGCCGCCCCGGCACAGGGAGATAGGCACCACGCCGTAAACGTACGCCAGCATGATGGGCACGCCGATGCCTGGCCGGAAGGAAACAACACAGCCTTAGTGCCTTTTTGTTTTCGTCTTCTCTTCACGATTTGGGCGACTTTCTCACCCACGCTGACGGCCGCGATGACGGGAGCGGAGAGGACGGACAAGGCCACGCCCGCCGTGATGGCCAAGTTCCTCCTGTGGCGAGACGCTTTCTTCAGCTCGTAGTGAGCATGGATCTGTAGCACACAATCAAAGGCTTGAGCACCTGAGCAGTGTATCATACACGCAGTTTGTTTCTTAGATGTCATTCACTTGGGGCGGCATAGCTCGGTTGGTAAAGTGGCCGTGCCAGCAAATTGAGGGTTCCGGGTTCGATGCCCCCTTCCGCCACCCTAGTCACTGCCGTTGTGTCCTTGGGCAAGACACTTGACCCACCTGCTCCCAGTGCCACCCACACTGGTTTAAATGTAACTTAGATATCGGGTTTCACTATGTAAAGCGCTTTGAGTTACCAAAGAAAAGCGCTATATAAATATAATTCACTTCACTTCTTTCTGTCCCTTAGATTCATTCATCTCAGTTTACGCGCTTGCAAAATCTGGAGTTGTTGTAGTTTGGGTTATACATCAGGTGCATTAAGTGTGTGTGTTGTAGTTTGGGTTATACGAACCCCGTTTCCATATGAGTTGGGAAATTGTGTTAGATGTAAATATAAACAGAATACAATGATTTGCAAATCCTTTTCAACCAATATTCAGTTAAATGCACTACAAAGACAAGATATTTGATGTTCGAACTCATAAACTTAATTTTTTTTTGCTAATAATAATTAACTTACAATTTCATGGCTGTAACACGTGCCAAAGTAGTTGGGAAAGGGCATGTTCACCACTGTGTTACATCACCTTTTCTTTTAACAACATTCAAAAAACGTTTGGGAACTGAGGAAACTAATTATTGAAGCTTTAAAAGTGGAATTCTTTCCCATTCTTAGTTTATGTAGCGTTTCAGTCATTCAACAGTCCGGGGTCTCCGCTGTGGTATTTTACGCTTCATAATGCGCCACACATTTTTGATGGGAGACAGGTCTGGACTGCAGGCGGGCCAGGAAAGTACACACACTCTTTTACTACAAAGCCACGCTGTTGTAACATGTGGCTTGGCATTGTCTTGATGAAATAAGCAGGGGCGTCTGTGTTAACGTTGCTTGGATGATAAGATATGTTGCTCCAAAACCTGTATGGACCTTTCAGCATTAATGGTGCCTTCACAGATGTGTAAGTTACCCATGCCTTGGGCACTAATACACCCCCATACCATCACAGATGCTGGCTTTTGAACTTTGCGCCTAAAACAATCCGGATGGTTATTTTCCTCTTTGTTCTGAAGGACACCACGTCCCCAGTTTCCAAATATAATTTGAAATGTGGACTCGTCAGACCACAGAACACTTTTCCACTTTGCATCAGTCCATCTTAGATGAGCTCGGGCCCAGCGAAGCCAGCGGCGTTCCTTGGTGTTGTTGATAAATGGGTTTTGCTTTGCAGAGCAGATTTTTAACTTGCACTTACAGATGTAGCAACCATCTGTAGTTACTGACAGTGGGTTTTTTTTAAGTGTTCCTGAGCCCATGTGGTGATATCCTCTACACACTGATGTCTGTTTTTGATGCAGTACCGCCTGAGGGATCAAAGGTCCGTAATATCATCGCTTATGTTCAGTGATTTCTCCAGATTCTCTGAACATTTTGATTTTATCGAACCGTAGATGGTAAAATCCCTAAATTCCTTGCAATAGCTCATTGAGAAAAGTTGTTCCAAAACTTTGACAATTTGCTTAGAAATTGGTGACCCTCGCCCCATCCTTGTTTGTGAATTACTTAGCATTTAATGGAAGCTGCTTTTATACCCAATCATGGCACCCACCTGTTCCCAATTAGCCTGCACACCTGTGGGATGTTCCAAATAAGGGTTTGATGAGCATTCCTCAACTTTATCAGTATTTATTGCCACCTTTCCCAACTTCTTTGTCACGTGTTGCTGGCATCAAATTCTAAAGTTAATGATTATTTGCAAAAAAAAAAAAAAAGTTTATCAGTTTGAACATCAAATATCTTGTCTTTGTAGCATATTCAACTGAATATGGGTTGAAAATGATTAGCAAATCATTGTATTCCGTTTATATTTACATCTAACACAATTTCCCAACTCATATGGAAACTGGGTTTGTACATTAAGTGCATTAAGTGCGTGTTGTAGTTTGGGTTACACACCAAGTTCTTTATATGTGAGTTGAAGTCAAGTGCAATGTGTGTGTGTTGTAATTTGGGTTATACATCAAGTGCAAAGTGTGTGTGTTGTTGTTTGGGTTATACATCAAGTGCAAAGTGTGTGTGTTGTAGTTTGGGTTATACATCAAGTGCAGAGTGTGTGTGTTGTAGTTTGGGTTATACATCAAGTGCAATGTGCGTGTGTTGTAGTTTGGGTTATACATCAAGTGCAATGTGCGTGTGTTGTAGTTTGGGTTATACATCAAGTGCAATGTGTGTGTGTTGTAGTTTGGGTTACACATCAAGTGCAAAGTGTGTGTGTTGTATTTTGGGTTATACATCAAGTGCAAAGTGTGTGTGTTGTATTTTGGGTTATACATCAAGTGCAAAGTGCGTGTGTGTTGTAGTTTGGGTTATACATCAAGTGCAGAGTGTGTGTGTTGTAGTTTGGGTTATACATCAAGTGCAATGTGCGTGTCTTGTAGTTTGGGTTATACATCAAGTGCAATGTGCGTGTGTTGTAGTTTGGGTTATACATCAAGTGCAAAGTGCGTGTGTTGTAGTTTGGGTTATACATCAAGTGCAATGTGTGTGTGTTGTAGTTTGGGTTATACATCAAGTGCAATGTGCGTGTGTTGTAGTTTGGGTTATACATCAAGTGCAAAGTGCGTGTGTTGTAGTTTGGGTTATACATCCAGTGCAAAGTGTGTGTGTTGTTGTTTGGGTTATACATCAAGTGCAAAGTGTGTGTGTTGTAGTTTGGGTTATACATCAAGTGCAGAGTGTGTGTGTTGTAGTTTGGGTTATACATCAAGTGCAATGTGCGTGTGTTGTAGTTTGGGTTATACATCAAGTGCAACGTGCGTGTGTTGTAGTTTGGGTTATACATCAAGTGCAATGTGCGTGTGTTGTAGTTTGGGTTACACATCAAGTGCAAAGTGTGTGTGTTGTATTTTGGGTTATACATCAAGTGCAAAGTGTGTGTGTTGTATTTTGGGTTATACATCAAGTGCAAAGTGCGTGTGTGTTGTAGTTTGGGTTATACATCAAGTGCAGAGTGTGTGTGTTGTAGTTTGGGTTATACATCAAGTGCAATGTGCGTGTGTTGTAGTTTGGGTTATACATCAAGTGCAATGTGCGTGTGTTGTAGTTTGGGTTATACATCAAGTGCAATGTGCGTGTGTTGTAGTTTGGGTTATACATCAAGTGCAAAGTGCGTGTGTTGTAGTTTGGGTTATACATCAAGTGCAATGTGTGTGTGTTGTAGTTTGGGTTATACATCAAGTGCAATGTGCGTGTGTTGTAGTTTGGGTTATACATCAAGTGCAAAGTGTGTGTGTTGTAGTTTGGGTTATACATCAAGTGCAATGTGCGTGTGTTGTAGTTTGGATTACACATCAAGTGCAAAGTGTGTGTGTTGTAGTTTGGGTTATACATCAAGTGCAAAGTGCGTGTGTTGTAGTTTGGGTTATACATCAAGTGCAAAGTGTGTGTGTTGTAGTTTGGGTTATACATCAAGTGCAGAGTGTGTGTGTTGTAGTTTGGGTTATACATCAAGTGCAAAGTATGTGTGTTTTAGTTGGGGTTATACATCAAGTGCAATGTGCGTGTGTTGTAGTTTGGGTTACACATCAAGTGCAAAGTGTGTGTGTTGTATTTTGGGTTATGCATCAAGTGCAAAGTGCGTGTGTTGTAGTTTGGGTTATACATCAAGTGCAATGTGCGTGTGTTGTAGTTTGGGTTATACATCAAGTGCAAAGTGTGTGTTGTAGTTTGGGTTATACATCAAGTGCAATGTGCGTGTGTTGTAGTTTGGGTTATACATCAAGTGCAAAGTGTGTGTGTTGTAGTTTGGGTTATACATCAAGTGCAAAATGTGTGTGTTGTAGTTTGGGTTATACATCAAGTGCAATGTGCATGTGTTGTAGTTTGGGTTATACATCAAGTGCAAAGTGCGTGTGTGTTGTAGTTTGGGTTATACATCAAGTGCAGAGTGTGTGTTGTAGTTTGGGTTATACATCAAGTGCAATGTGCGTGTGTTGTAGTTTGAGTTATACATCAAGTGCAATGTGCGTGTGTTGTAGTTTGGGTTACACATCAAGTGCAAAGTGTGTGTGTTGTATTTTGGGTTATACATCAAGTGCAAAGTGTGTGTGTTGTAGTTTGGGTTATACATCAAGTGCAATGTGTGTGTGTTGTAGTTTGGGTTATACATCAAGTGCAAAGTGTGTGTGTTGTAGTTTGGGTTATACATCAAGTGCAAAGTGTGTGTGTTGTAGTTTGGGTTATACATCAAGTGCAAAGTGCGTGTGTGTTGTAGTTTGGGTTATACATCAAGTGCAGAGTGTGTGTGTTGTAGTTTGGGTTATACATCAAGTGCAATGTGCGTGTCTTGTAGTTTGGGTTATACATCAAATGCAATGTGCGTGTGTTGTAGTTTGGGTTATACATCAAGTGCAAAGCGCGTGTGTTGTAGTTTGGGTTATACATCAAGTGCAATGTGTATGTGTTGTAGTTTGGGTTATACATCAAGTGCAGAGTGTGTGTGTTGTAGTTTGGGTTATACATCAAGTGCAAAGTGTGTGTGTTGTAGTTTGGGTTATACATCAAGTGCAAAGTGCGTGTGTTTTAGTTTGGGTTATACATCAAGTGCAAAGTGTGTGTGTTGTAGTTTGGGTTATACATCAAGTGCAATGTGCGTGTAATGTAGTTTGGGTTATACATCAAGTGCACAGTGTGTGTGTTGTAGTTTGGGTTATACATCAAGTGCAAAGTGTGTGTGTTGTAGTTTGGGTTATACATCAAGTGCAATGTGTGTGTGTTGTAGTTTGGGTTATACATCAAGTGCAAAGTGTGTGTGTTGTAGTTTGGGTTATACATCAAGCGCAATGTGCATGTGTTGTAGTTTGGGTTATACATCAAGTGCAAAGTGCGTGTGTGTTGTAGTTTGGGTTATACATCAAGTGCAGAGTGTGTGTGTTGTAGTTTGGGTTATACATCAAGTGCAATGTGCGTGTGTTGTAGTTTGGGTTATACATCAAGTGCAATGTGCGTGTGTTGTAGTTTGGATTACACATCAAGTGCAAAGTGTGTGTGTTGTAGTTTGGGTTATACATCAAGTGCAAAGTGCGTGTGTTGTAGTTTGGGTTATACATCAAGTGCAAAGTGTGTGTGTTGTAGTTTGGGTTATACATCAAGTGCAAAGTGCGTGTGTTTTAGTTGGGGTTATACATCAAGTGTAAAGTGTGTGTGTTGTAGTTTGGGTTATACATCAAGTGCAGAGTGTGTGTGTTGAAGTTTGGGTTATACATCAAGTGCAATGTGCGTGTGTTGTAGTTTGGGTTATACATCAAGTGCAATGTGCGTGTGTTGTAGTTTGGGTTACACATCAAGTGCAAAGTGTGTGTGTTGTAGTTTGGGTTATACATCAAGTGCAAAGTGCGTGTGTTGTAGTTTGGGTTATACATCAAGTGCAATGTGTGTGTGTTGTAGTTTGGGTTATACATCAAGTGCAATGTGCGTGTAATGTAGTTTGGGTTATACATCAAGTGCACAGTGTGTGTGTTGTAGTTTGGGTTATACATCAAGTGCAAAGTGTGTGTTGTAGTTTGGGTTATACATCAAGTGCAATGTGTATGTGTTGTAGTTTGGGTTATACATCAAGTGCAAAGTGTGTGTGTTGTAGTTTGGGTTATACATCAAGCGCAATGTGCATGTGTTGTAGTTTGGGTTATACATCAAGTGCAATGTGCGTGTGTTGTAGTTTGGGTTATACATCAAGTGCAATGTGCGTGTGTTGTAGTTTGGGTTACACATCAAGTGCAAAGTGTGTGTGTTATAGTTTGGGTTATACATCAAGTGCAAAGTGCGTGTGTTGTAGTTTGGGTTATACATCAAGTGCAAAGTGCGTGTGTTGTAGTTTGGGTTATACATCAAGTGCAATGTGTGTGTCTTGTAGTTTGGGTTATACATCAAGTGCAGAGTGTGTGTGTTGTAGTTTGGGTTATACAACAAGTGCAATGTGCGTGTGTTGTAGTTTGGGTTATACATCAAGTGCAAAGTGTGTGTTGTAGTTTGGGTTATACATCAAGTGCAATGTGTATGTGTTGTAGTTTGGGTTATACATCAAGCGCAATGTGCATGTGTTGTAGTTTGGGTTATACATCAAGTGCAATGTGCGTGTGTTGTAGTTTGGGTTATACATCAAGTGCAATGTGCGTGTGTTGTAGTTTGGGTTACACATCAAGTGCAAAGTGTGTGTGTTATAGTTTGGGTTATACATCAAGTGCAAAGTGCGTGTGTTGTAGTTTGGGTTATACATCAAGTGCAAAGTGCGTGTGTTATAGTTTGGGTTATACATCAAGTGCAATGTGTGTGTCTTGTAGTTTGGGTTATACATCAAGTGCAGAGTGTGTGTGTTGTAGTTTGGGTTGTACAACAAGTGCAATGTGCGTGTGTTGTAGTTTGGGTTAAACATCGAGTGCAATGTGCGTGTGTTGTAGTTTGGATTACACATCAAGTGCAAAGTGTGTGTGTTGTAGTTTGGGTTATACATCAAGTGCAAAGTGAGTGTGTTGTAGTTTGGGTTATACATCAAGTGCAAAGTGTGTGTGTTGTAGTTTGGGTTATACATCAAGTGCAGAGTGTGTGTGTTGTAGTTTGGGTTGTACATCAAGTGCAAAGTATGTGTGTTTTAGTTGGGGTTATACATCAAGTGTAAAGTGTGTGTGTTGTAATTTGGGTTATACATCAAGTGCAGAGTGTGTGTGTTGTAGTTTGGGTTATACATCAAGTGCAATGTGCGTGTGTTGTAGTTTGGGTTATACATCAAGTGCAATGTGCGTGTGTTGTAGTTTGGGTTACACATCAAGTGCGAAGTGTGTGTGTGTTGTAGTTTGGGTTATACATCAAGTGCAAAGTGCGTGTGTTGTAGTTTGGGTTATACATCAAGTGCAATGTGTGTGTGTTGTAGTTTGGGTTATACATCAAGTGCAGAGTGTGTGTGTTGTAGTTTGGGTTATACATCAAGTGCAAAGTGTGTGTGTTGTAGTTTGGGTTATACATCAAGTGCAAAGTGCGTGTGTTTTAGTTGGGGTAATACATCAAGTGCAAAGTGTGTGTGTTGTAGTTTGGGTTATACATCAAGTGCAATGTGCGGGTAATGTAGTTTGGGTTATACATCAAGTGCACATTGTGTGTGTTGTAGTTTGGGTTATACATCAAGTGCAAAGTGTGTGTGTTGTAGTTTGGGTTATACATCAAGTGCAATGTGTGTGTGTTCTAGTTTGGGTTATACATCAAGTGCAATGTGTGTGTGTTGTAGTTTGGGTTATACATCAAGTACAATGTGTGTGTTGTAGTTTAGGTTATACATCAAGTGCAAAGTGTGTGTGTTGTAGTTTGGGTTATACATCAAGTGCGATGTGCGTGTGTTGTAGTTTGGGTTATACATCAAGTGCAAAGTGCATGTGTTGTAGTTTGGATTATACGTCAAGTGTAATGTGTGTGTGTTGTATTTTGGGTTATACATCAAGTGCAAAGTGTGTGTGTTGTAGTTTGGGTTATACATCAAGTGCAGAGTGTGTGTGTTGTAGTTTGGGTTATACATCAAGTGCAAAGTGTGTGTGTTGTAGTTTGGGTTATACATCAAGTGCAGAGTGTGTGTGTTGTAGTTTGGGTTATACATCAAGTGCAAAGTGTGTGTGTTGTAGTTTGGGTTATACATCAAGTGCAAAGTGTGTGTGTTGTAGTTTGGGTTATACATCAAGTGCAATGTGCGGGTAATGTAGTTTGGGTTATACATCAAGTGCAGAGTGTGTGTGTTGTAGTTTGGGTTATACATCAAGTGCAGAGTGTGTGTGTTGTAGTTTGGGTTATACATCAAGTGCAAAGTGTGTGTGTTGTAGTTTGGGTTATACATCAAGTGCAAAGTGTGTGTGTTGTAGTTTGGGTTATACATCAAGTGCAATGTGCGGGTAATGTAGTTTGGGTTATACATCAAGTGCACATTGTGTGTGTTGTAGTTTGGGTTATACATCAAGTGCAAAGTGTGTGTGTTGTAGTTTGGGTTATACATCAAGTGCAATGTGTGTGTGTTGTAGTTTGGGTTATACATCAAGTGCAAAGTGTGTGTGTTGTAGTTCGGGTTATACATCAAGCGCAATGTGCATGTGTTGTAGTTTGGGTTATACATCAAGTGCAAAGTGCGTGTGTGTTGTAGTTTGGGTTATACATCAAGTGCAGAGTGTGTGTGTTGTAGTTTGGGTTATACATCAAGTGCAATGTGCGTGTGTTGTAGTTTGGGTTATACATCAAGTGCAATGTGCGTGTGTTGTAGTTTGGATTACACATCAAGTGCAAAGTGTGTGTGTTGTAGTTTGGGTTATACATCAAGTGCAAAGTGCGTGTGTTGTAGTTTGGGTTATACATCAAGTGCAATGTGTGTGTGTTGTAGTTTGGGTTATACATCAAGTGCAGAGTGTGTGTGTTGTAGTTTGGGTTATACATCAAGTGCAAAGTGTGTGTGTTGTAGTTTGGGTTATACAACAAGTGCAAAGTGCGTGTGTTTTAGTTGGGGTTATACATCAAGTGTAAAGTGTGTGTGTTGTAGTTTGGGTTATACATCAAGTGCAGAGTGTGTGTGTTGTAGTTTGGGTTATACATCAAGTGCAATGTGCGTGTGTTGTAGTTTGGGTTATACATCAAGTGCAATGTGCGTGTGTTGTAGTTTGGGTTACACATCAAGTGCAAAGTGTGTGTGTTGTAGTTTGGGTTATACATCAAGTGCAAAGTGCGTGTGTTGTAGTTTGGGTTATACATCAAGTGCAATGTGTGTGTGTTGTAGTTTGGGTTATACATCAAGTGCAATGTGCGTGTAATGTAGTTTGGGTTATACATCAAGTGCACAGTGTGTGTGTTGTAGTTTGGGTTATAAATCAAGTGCAAAGTGTGTGTGTTGTAGTTTGGGTTATACATCAAGTGCAATGTGTATGTGTTGTAGTTTGGGTTATACATCAAGTGCAGAGTGTGTGTGTTGTAGTTTGGGTTATACATCAAGTGCAAAGTATGTGTGTTTTAGTTGGGGTTACACATCAAGTGCAAAGTGTGTGTGTTATAGTTTGGGTTATACATCAAGTGCAAAGTGCGTGTGTTGTAGTTTGGGTTACACATCAAGTGCAAAGTGCGTGTGTTGTAGTTTGGGTTATACATCAAGTGCAATGTGTGTGTGTTGTAGTTTGGGTTATACATCAAGTGCAGAGTGTGTGTGTTGTAGTTTGGGTTATACAACAAGTGCAATGTGCGTGTGTTGTAGTTTGGGTTATACATCAAGTGCAATGTGCGTGTGTTGTAGTTTGGATTACACATCAAGTGCAAAGTGTGTGTGTTGTAGTTTGGGTTATACATCAAGTGCAAAGTGCGTGTGTTGTAGTTTGGGTTATACATCAAGTGCAAAGTGTGTGTGTTGTAGTTTGGGTTATACATCAAGTGCAGAGTGTGTGTGTTGTAGTTTGGGTTATACATCAAGTGCAAAGTATGTGTGTTTTAGTTGGGGTTATACATCAAGTGTAAAGTGTGTGTGTTGTAATTTGGGTTATACATCAAGTGCAGAGTGTGTGTGTTGTAGTTTGGGTTATACATCAAGTGCAATGTGCGTGTGTTGTAGTTTGGGTTATACATCAAGTGCAATGTGCGTGTGTTGTAGTTTGGGTTACACATCAAGTGCAAAGTGTGTGTGTGTTGTAGTTTGGGTTATACATCAAGTGCAAAGTGCGTGTGTTGTAGTTTGGGTTATACATCAAGTGCAATGTGTGTGTGTTGTAGTTTGGGTTATACATCAAGTGCAGAGTGTGTGTGTTGTAGTTTGGGTTATACATCAAGTGCAAAGTGTGTGTGTTGTAGTTTGGGTTATACATCAAGTGCAAAGTGCGTGTGTTTTAGTTGGGGTAATACATCAAGTGCAAAGTGTGTGTGTTGTAGTTTGGGTTATACATCAAGTGCAATGTGCGGGTAATGTAGTTTGGGTTATACATCAAGTGCACATTGTGTGTGTTGTAGTTTGGGTTATACATCAAGTGCAAAGTGTGTGTGTTGTAGTTTGGGTTATACATCAAGTGCAATGTGCGTGTGTTGTAGTTTGGGTTATACATCAAGTGCAATGTGTGTGTGTTGTAGTTTGGGTTATACATCAAGTACAATGTGTGTGTGTTGTAGTTTGGGTTATACATCAAGTGCAAAGTGTGTGTGTTGTAGTTTGGGTTATACATCAAGTGCAATGTGCGTGTGTTGTAGTTTGGGTTATACATCAAGTGCAAAGTGCGTGTGTTGTAGTTTGGATTATACGTCAAGTGTAATGTGTGTGTGTTGTATTTTGGGTTATACATCAAGTGCAAAGTGTGTGTGTTGTAGTTTGGGTTATACATCAAGTGCAGAGTGTGTGTGTTGTAGTTTGGGTTATACATCAAGTGCAAAGTGTGTGTGTTGTAGTTTGGGTTATACATCAAGTGCAGAGTGTGTGTGTTGTAGTTTGGGTTATACATCAAGTGCAAAGTGTGTGTGTTGTAGTTTGGGTTATACATCAAGTGCAAAGTGTGTGTGTTGTAGTTTGGGTTATACATCAAGTGCAATGTGCGGGTAATGTAGTTTGGGTTATACATCAAGTGCAGAGTGTGTGTGTTGTAGTTTGGGTTATACATCAAGTGCAGAGTGTGTGTGTTGTAGTTTGGGTTATACATCAAGTGCAAAGTGTGTGTGTTGTAGTTTGGGTTATACATCAAGTGCAAAGTGTGTGTGTTGTAGTTTGGGTTATACATCAAGTGCAATGTGCGGGTAATGTAGTTTGGGTTATACATCAAGTGCACATTGTGTGTGTTGTAGTTTGGGTTATACATCAAGTGCAAAGTGTGTGTGTTGTAGTTTGGGTTATACATCAAGTGCAATGTGTGTGTGTTGTAGTTTGGGTTATACATCAAGTGCAATGTGTGTGTGTTGTAGTTTGGGTTATACATCAAGTGCAATGTGCGTGTGTTGTAGTTTGGGTTATACATCAAGTGCAAAGTGCGTGTGTTGTAGTTTGGATTATACGTCAAGTGTAATGTGTGTGTGTTGTATTTTGGGTTATACATCAAGTGCAAAGTGTGTGTGTTGTAGTTTGGGTTATACATCAAGTGCAGAGTGTGTGTGTGTTGTAGTTTGGGTTATACATCAAGTGCAATGTGCGTGTGTTGTAGTTTGGGTTATACATCAAGTGCAAAGTGTGTGTGTTGTAGTTTGGGTTATACATCAAGTGCAAAGTGTGTCTGTTGTAGTTTGTGTTCTTCTTTGACAAAATGGCTAAGCAAATTTCCCGAAGGCATGTTGAGAAGAACGAGTGTGTGAAAATTGCAGGGAAGCTAAAGTAAAAGTAGACCAACACAACTCCCACCTTGCGGCCGACATAAACAGGGATGCCGATGACCATGGCGGGGACGGCGATGCCCGCGATGAGCGTGATGCCCACCGGGGCGCCGATGAGGGTCCCGAGCTGCCACAGGATCTTCTTCTTCCTGCTCCACGGCTTCTTGCCCCAGAAGGTGCAGCCGGACGGACTGCGGAGGAGACGCAGGGATCAGCTGAGCTCACAGAGTCGACAGGGGACGGCGAGGAAGGGTGGGAGGGAAGGGTTTCGGCGCTACCTGAGGTAATGCAGGTCGGAGATCTCCTTCATGCACAGCCAGCAGAACTCGCAGCCGCACACGGCGCACGTCATGTGATTGCAGCTGCCGTCGTTCATCTTGATGATGTAGGCGCCGCAGCGGGGGCATGGCTTGATGTCGTCAGCTGGGGGCACGCACCAGTATAAACATTCTTTCTCGTGTGTGTGTGTGTGTGTGTGTTGATGTCACGTACCGGCGCCCTGCTCTTGCGTGTAGCTGGGCGAATGGTTGCTGTGCGTGTGCAGGGACTGCGCCCTCTGCTGGCGCGCCGAGTCGCAGGTCTGGTTGGGGTGCCAGGCCTGCTTGCAGTGGTAGCAGAACTCGGCACCGCAGCCCTCTCTGCGGCACACCAGCCGGGGACAGCTGGCGCAGCCCGAGGCGATGACGGCGAACCTGGAGACGGCGGGAAGTGAGACACGGGGTCACGAGAATGGAAGCGGGGACGGGAAGGCGCCGCGGGGCAGCGCAAAAGGTTGCGGGAGGACAGGTTTGTGAATGCCAGTGTTGTGTTGGGGAATGCCGCTGAGGCTGCACACACACGCGCATGCACGCACGCACACACACACACACACACACACACACACACACACGCACACACACACACACTCACACTCACATCACACGTCAGGCCAATAACACAGAGCGCCGCTGGTGTGCACCGATGTGTTCATTGAAAGCTCCCCGTCACCCCTGGCAACACACCCTCTCCTTTGCATCGGTGGTTGTCATAGCAACTGGCAGCCAGCGCAGACAGCACTTGATAGGCCAGTCGTGCCCGCCGAGGCCTCGCCAGACAACCGCAGCGGATTGACAACCGGGGAATGCGTCCTGGCTCAACCATCGCTTCTATTATTACCTACGTTTTTTTTTTTTGTTTACTTAGAGTGGGGCAAAAAAGTATTTAGTCAGCCACCGATTGTGCAAGTTCTCCCACTTAAGAAGTCTGTAATTTTCATCATAGGTACACTTCAACTGTGAGAGACAGAATGTGAAAAAAAAAAACAGGAATTCACATTGTAGGAATTTTAAAGAATTTATTTATATATTACGGTGGAAAATAAGTATTTGGTCAACTATTCAAAGCTCTCATTGATGGAAGGAGGTTTTGGCTCAAAATCTCACGATACATGGCCCCATTCATTCTTTCCTTAACACGGATCAATCGTCCTGTCCCCTTAGCAGAAAAACAGCCCCAAAGTATGATGTTTCCACCCCCATGCTTCACAGTAGGTATGGTGTTCTTGGGATGCAACTCAGTATTCTTCTTACTCCAAACACGCAAGTTGAGTAAGAAACCCAAAAGTTCTATTTGGGTTTCATCTGACCACATGACATTCTCCCATGTGCTCTCTGGCAAACTTCAGACGGGTCTGGACATGCACTGGCTTAAGCAGGGGGACACGTCTGGCACTGCAGGATTTGATTCCCTGTCGGCGTAGTGTGTTACTGATGGTAACCTTTGTTACTTTGGTCCCAGCTCTCTGCGGGTCATTCACCAGGTCCCCCGGTGTGGTTCTGGGATTTTTGCTCACCGTTCTCATGATCATCTTGACCCCATGGGATAAAATCTTGCATGGAGCCCCAGATCTAGGATATTATCAGTGGTCTTGTATGTCTTTCATTTTCTGATAATTGCTCCCACAGTTGATTTTTTCACACCAAGCTGCTTGCCTATTGTAGATTCACTCTTCCCAGTCTGGTGCAGGTCTACAATTCTTTTCCTGGTGTCCTTCGAAACATATACAGATAACGAGTTCAAACAAGTGCCATTAATACAGGTAACGAGTGGAGGATAGAAGAGCTTCTTAAAGAAGAAGTTACAGGTCTGTGAGAGCCAGAGATCTTCCTTGTTTGAAGTGACCAAATACTTATTTTCCACCATAATTTACAAATAAATTCTTTAAAATTCCTACAATGTGAATTCCTGGATTTTTTTTTCACATTCTGTCTCTCACAGTTGAAGTGTACCTATGATGAAAATTACACACCTCTGTCATCATTTTAAGTGGGAGAACTTGCACAATCGGTGGCTGACTAAATACTTTTTTGCCCCACTGTATTAAACTAAAGCACCATCAGCGAAGCATAAGAGACACAAAACATGCAAAATACAGTTTTTTCAAACACTGTGTATCTATTTTAGTTATCCAAAAAAATAAGTTTGTGGAAAGTTTGAGCTGGACGAAGTGGCTGGGGAGAGGGAAGTCTGGGCTTCCTTGCTTAGGCTGCTGCCCCCGCGACCCTACCTCGGATAAGCGGAAGAAGAGGAATGGATGGATGGATGAAAGTTTTCCGTGTGTGTCCAAATACTTTTGGAGCACTTTGAACAATACTGCGATTTTGGTCACGATAACCGTCCGTAACATGAAATTTCCATGTCTTTACAATCGATATTGCGGAAATGAAAAGATACCGATATATAATCACAATCGACTGGAACAAGAGCCTGGAAGGGTGTGGCCTGTGTGGGCGAGCTGTGACAGCTGGTGCAAACTCTGTGTTGTCGAACTGCAGCTGCAGTTTGTGCGACGGCTGCGCCTGATGATTTGGAGAATGGGGTGAGTCAGCGTTGGCGTCAGACGCCATCATCCCGCTAAGTATTGAGGACAGCAGGCGGGCGGGCCACGATACTGCTGACGCATGCGCAAACACGCACACACAAACACACCCTTTGGTTGGAGGTGTTTTGCGCTTATCAGGACTTTGTGACATTTGCTCCCAGTTCTGTGTGGAGGCCATTTGACAACAGTGTAACCAAACACGCACGCACGCACGCACGCACGCACGCACTTCATATTTAAACCAACGCCTCTCACTCTTTCCAGAAAACGTCTCATCAAAGCCAAAAAAAGGCTCCTCCTCCTTCTACACCCGCAGGCCTTTAAACCACTTCCACTTTCACCTTTCCGACACCTACAGCTTCCTCCCGCTTGGCCTTATCTGACTGAGTGGCGGTCACCTGAAGCAACAGCGTGTTGTGAAATCCAGACAAGTCATGGCGGCGGTGAGAGGAAGGCGAGGGTGACAGACGTTAACGCTTAGTGGTTAGTCTCTTG